>NW_017256062.1:73150-76603 GCF_001594055.1 Mycetomoellerius zeteki
GGGAAAGCTTCAAGCTTTTACGATACATAGTCGAAAATTTGATCAAATTTTTTTGGGCAAGCTACAAACCTATAAAGTGAAAAGAAAATTTTTCATTTCTTTCAGCTCGTAGTTTTCTATATGTAAAAATTACAAAACTCACATAAATTCAAAAAATATAGTAACCATTCGAAGATATATAGAGATATCAATCTTTAAAACCCTCTTTTTTTTATTTAAATTTTGATCATTTTTAACGAAAATATTGGTGGGGAAAGGTTTTTTTATCAACTTGTAAAGGGACTTTTTCCCTAACCCAATATATATAGGTACATATATATATTCACTTGTGCAATGATTTGATTACACTTATAAATAACTGCTTTTTCCTACCAAATCAAATAAGAGAAAGATTCCTATTTTTTATCAAAGCGGATTTTGATGCTTGATAATGTCCATATGCAAATTTTGCGGATACATTTTTCAGTTCTACAAACTCCGCGTCAATTCGGTCGGATTTCAAACGCAATCATAAATTGAAACTGGAAAAACGTTACAAATTAAATTAACAATGAAACTAATAAGAATTTTTAAATATTGCAAAGTTTTGAGACCAAAAACAAGAATTTTTCTCTTATTTTATTTATTTTTATCCGTCTAAATTTCATTTATTTTGTTTTGCATACATGGCATTAATTCGCGTATAATCCAAAAAGCTTGATGCGCTGGAATTACGTGTAACTACGACAGTTAGTAACTAACAATTACTGTTTGCAAATAACAATTGCACTCTTGAGAGATTTACAGTACTTAAACGTATGTTTTGCAGCCAAAATGAAGACAACGCTATTCTGTTTTTATTGCAACTCTTTTATCACTTCCCGCGAAACCGATTCGTTCCGACAAAACGGCGAGTAACGCAGAGAAAGTAAAGAGAATTAAAAGATATTTCGCTGGGAAGTTCTAGGTTCCGCAAATTAAGTTTCCGCGCTAAACGCGTCGCTTCCCGACACTCTTCGCTGCGAAATTCGCTGCACGAAATGTTTGACCAGCGGTCAGATCCGCTGAGATGTGAGATTTTTCGAGCTTCTCAGTATTAATGACACGTAGGTACCTTACGTGGATAGAGCGCCCTCGAGCTTTCTCTTTCTCTTTTATCGACGAAAGAGACGTCTTATACCATAAAAGAACTACGGCTGGTTCCTCGAATTTAATTCTTTCATTTCAAACGTACTCAATCGTGAACACATAGAGTTTTAGAGAGTGCTCTTCGGTATTGCTGCTTTTCGGTATTGTTATAGACATAGACACGTCATGAATTACAATTCAAGTCTTTTAAGGTACCTAAAATGGACCTAAATTTTAAGTAGAATGATAAAAAAAACGATAAAAATTATTTAAACACCGAGTTAAATGTGACATTAGTTTCCAATAATCTACGCTTTTATTGAAAAAATGAGCTATTAATAAAAATAAAATTTTTTAAATAAAAATATTATATTCTAAAATTTTAATCGCAGTTAGTGAGAAATGACTTCTTGACATTTTTCCCATGAAAAGAATGTGATTGTGGCATCGTTTAGGAAGAGAAAGAAAGGGCATAAAAAGAAGCGTCATAGAAAACGGCGCCATTATGGCTAGCCAAAGGCAATATTTTCGTAAAGACTGTCTCTATGAGCTCGCTCAGCACATCTTCGAACGAAATGCATGTTCACTAATACGCCATTATTGTTCCATAATTCAATCCTATGTCATAATGCAGCTATTAATTATATCGTTCTTTGATTGGTAAAAATTAATATTTTAACTAGTTGGTAATTATCCTGCAACAATAATCATTTTTAATTATTACTACGATTATCACATTTGTTAAATAATAGAGCAAACAAATGATTAATTCACACGAGCCACACCACTTGTTTAAATGCATTTCTTCCATGCCATATGTGTTTTATATACATATGTATATGAGTTCGCAATCTCGCCGAACAAGAATAAGAGACAAGACAAATGACGATAGAGAAAACGGCAAAACTGCACCACATGTTTAAGAGCGTGACAGGGGATTACTGTAGGAGAAGGAGAGATAATGGCGTCCCCGAGGCTGGCCAAAGGCGACACTTTACTACTCCCGACGACTTTACGGGGGTTGCCCCGTACATCTCACAGCTCGGACGATGTATGCGACCATTAATGAATTGAGCCAAGACTGCATTGTACTCTTCCATGAGGATGGATTTCAGAAGGGCAGAAAACCGCGGGGAAAAGAAACGACGCTCTCGACATTTTCCCGCCAAGACCAAAAGGAGCCCCTTCCGTCCGCGAATTATTGCGCAATAAAACTGTAATGTCGGCCGATGCGTCGAGCGTCGCGAAAAACTGAATCGATTGCGATCTCTAAGTGATATTCGGCAAAAAATCCGGATGGACGACCTCACTCACAACGTTTCATCCAGAATCACGTAAAACGTTTCCATGTTATTTAATGTGTCAGATATACATCAAAGAGAGTAGTACCGAAAACGGCTTTTACTGCGCATTGAAAAGTTTATTTTATATACCTTTCGTGACATTAAATTGGAATTTAAGTAATTAACAACACACTGAAAAAAAATATAACAAAATATAATAAATTCTAATAAATTTGTTTGAATAGTATAATTTGTTTAAGTAATTTAAAAAAGTAATTATTTATTTAAATAATTCATTGTTTGAATCGCACTAAATTTTTACTAAATATAAAAATATATTTATTTAGTATAAGAACCATTAATTTGATTTAATAATTATTTACAAATTTTAATATGTCACTCAGCATTATTAACTCTTGAACATCACACTATTTTCGCCACCTGATTTCACCACACATAGGTTACGGTAACCCTGGAGTCTTCTTTTGCTTTTATCTTGGGATCTAATGCATCAATTTTAACTTTTTTTTTTAATCGATACAACAGACAGTAAGGAAAAAGAATATATAAATAAGAATATCATAAAACTTCCGGTAACCAAGATTTTGAAAAAAAAAGAAAGAAATTTCAAAATTAAAAAATATCGTTGTTTTTTTTAAACGGACGGGGTTACCGTAACCCAGTGTGGTGTTCAAGGGTTAAGATCGCTCTAAAATGCGAAAAAGCATCAAAAATTGTTAAATTGCTAGTCAATTTAACTCATGATATATTACTGCGGTAGTTTAGTAGAATTAGCGTTTCAAGACTGAAAAATCATTTCGGCGCGCGTTTGAAAGGATTACATACACTGAGAAAAAAATTTATTCAACTAACTAAACACATTTAGTTGTTTGCAGATTTGGTTAATTCAACAAATTTTATTTAATCGAATTTAACCGTAGTCTGTTTAACATTGAATAGCTTGTTAAGCAGATTAAGGTTAAATTCAATTAAATAAAATTTGTTGAATTAACCAAATCTGCAAACAACTAAATGTATTTAGTTAGTTGAACAAATTTTTTTT
>NW_017256062.1:77660-82490 GCF_001594055.1 Mycetomoellerius zeteki
TTTGACAGATGCAATGCTTGTATTGCTGCAAGAGGTGCACATTTCGAACAAAATCTTCATTAAAAAGTTTATAAATAAAATAATTAAAATAATAAATTAAATATATTTTTTTCTTTTTTCGTGATTTCCTGCGAAACAAAGCAAAAAGGAGCATATGTCTATAGGACTTTTTTTCTTAGTTTTTTACTCCTCTACACGCTCCCGAAGTTTTGCCATTTAATTTGGAAACACCCTGTATATAAATTCACACAGAATCATACAAACATTTAAGATCCAGCTATACCGTTTAAGGTTAAAGGCATTGATTCCTGTAGTTTGTGTTATCACATATACGGTCCTATAAGATATTATATTGTTAATAATTATTTTTTTAGTAATTATTAATAATTCAGTAAATATTTATTTACTGTAAATAAATGTTTAGTTGCACTATTTAAATAAATATTTATTAAAATTTAGTATATATTTTCTCAGTATGCGTTTTTATTATTTTTGGTTGTTATTTAATTAATCACGAAGATATACTAAATTAAACGTAAATTTTCTTCATTCAATTTTCTTATTCGAAATACATTTTCAAAAGAGCACGTAAAAAATAATCACTTCCAAGCTTTCGGTTTTACTAGCATTTTCAGGAACAACTTCTCTATAAACACAGAACATTCGTATAACGCGTAAATTTGCGGCATGTTGCAGCGAAACTACAGTTTGATCCATGCACCGGCTGAACGGTTGTAACCATAAATTACTGCATGCTGATATTAAGCAATGCACATGACGTATGTCATACATACGTATAGCGATTGCTATAAAGATATGCCTAATGATGATCTAATTTCAGATCTGGCGATATTCTTCGAAAAATCGCATATATAAAAATACGCGAAAATACTATATTTTATATTGCGACAAATTATATAGGAAAGATAAGAAATAATATAAGAAATAATTCAATTATTAGGGAAGAAGGGAAAAGAAATCAGTTGCACAAATACAATTTCAAAAGCAAGAGAAGAGAGAGAGGAAAAAGAAAATAAATCTAAAGAAAATCCAGAAGAGCAGGGTTTGAGAGTAAGAATGTAAGTTCAAGCCGTTCAAGGGAATGTTAGAAAGAGATTCGAAAATTTTTAGTGCAATGCATAGCGAGATAATAAATCAAAATAAACGAAACTTTTGTTAGACTAAATAATAGTTTATGTCAAATAGGTAATAAAGACCCTAAACGTAAAGATCGATCTTTAGTGCTTAAATAATTCAGCGTGAATTTATATACCACATCCAATCCTGCAAACTACGCACCGAATTTAATTTTCAGTCTTGAAATACGATCATACAGAACTAGAATAGTAATACACTGAAACCCCATAACAGCGCGCGATTCGGGGATCTGAACGCTATAACAAGGTTACCAATACTTCCCCCCAAAACGATGAAATTCAAGATTTTAGTGACTACTGCTACTCCCCACTACCACTCATGCTACTCATAATGCGGAAGGGATTTTTCGTTCCATTTCGAGGTTCGCTATTACAAGGTTCCAGATGTGATCAGAAATTACACCAGGAAATCCGGGTTCAAATACCGGCTGAGATAATATTTTTCGCAATAAAATTATTAACAGATTTTAAAATGCGTATCTCAGCATCAGATTATTAAAATCTTTCTAATTGTAATATGCCTGTGAGTATCAATATTATTAAATTGCTTGTCAATTTAATTTGTGATATTACTATTCTAATTTTGTTAGGATTGCGTTTGAAAAAAATTAAATTCGGCGCGTAGTTTGCAAGATTAGTTATAAGTATATAAATTCACATCGAATTATTTAAGTATTAAGCTCCAACTTGATTGTCTAAGGCCTTTATTTCCTATTTGTTGCGTATACATATTAAGAGAGACTGGGTCTCGTTGGCAGAATTTTCACAATTTTTTTTGTGGCATTAGATTTTTTTAAACAATTAACTATTATAATTAAAATGCATCAGTGTGATAGAGAGAATCTTTCTCTATATTTTCATACTAATAATAGTTCTATATATACTGTATACTTTCTTTGCAATAAATGAAATACGTGCATGCTGCATTGTAATTAACTTGCCCCAATATATAGGATAAATTGGTACATATCACAGTAAAAATTGCCTTTATGACATTCTATATTAAATTTACAAAAAAACGTAATAGAAAAATAATAGAAATAAAAATTAGAAAGTAGATATGTACTTCGTAGTAAAAATTATATCTTTCAAAGTTATTTTGTAATCATCAAACAGCAAAATGTTATTACAAAAAACAAATATAAATTATTTCAGTTTTACCTTATTTTAATATAGAAATATAAAATATTAAGTGTTTTGTCAGAGTTAAATTGTAAATGAATGTTCACACGTGCGGTACAACAAGTCAATCTAACCTTTTCTTATGATATGAGCCAAAGTAAACGAAACAATAGCTTTCGCGATTATTAAAATCAAACAATAAAGAGATAATAACGGGTCAATACATCAAGCGGGAGGGATAAGCGATGGGAATTGCAAGATCGCGAGCTTCTTTTCATCCGAAACGTGTCTTCCTTTGTGCGGAAAATACAACTAGCAAAGAAAAAGGGAGGACTTCAGCGAGACAGGGGATGCTTTATGAGCTTGGTCTTAATCAGCCCGTGAAAGAGTGGATTGGTCGATTTCTATCTAACTCGAGATTGATCTTAACATCAATGCATTATCATTATTTATTCAAAGAAATTGATTCAAAGCGGATTTAAAATCTATTGACAATAAATAATGGCATAATTTATTACAATTCGTCATACAATAATCTGTACAAAATTGGAAAATTTATTTATTAAATTTAATACATTTCACGTGTTTCAAATTTTATCCACTCAAGTTTTTATATTAATTTAATGTAAGATCAATATGTTAGAAAGTAACACAAATATTATAAGTAAAAAATTAACATAAAAATGTAACACTAACACAATTTGTAAGTATACTGTTATAGTATATTTTTTTTAAAGAAAATCAACATTTATATGTTATTAACGCATATTCGTTTTTTTTTTTAGAATTTACGTTTTTTAAAATTATTTTCATATTATTTCACTTACTCCTAAATTGTGTCTAATATTTTGACACTAACAATAAGAAATACTGAATATCAATTTAACACAAAATATTCAAATACTATAATCACATTATGTTAAATTAACATTCGTATATGTTAAATATTCAACACAAAAAATTAACAATAATTTGAGTACCTAGGCCAATTTTAACATAAATACAAAATATTTTTATCATGTAGTGCTATGCAAGTAATTATATCTTTAAAGATCGGTGTGTTTCAAGGAAATTCCGCAGGAAAAAAAAACTTATAAATTAATTAAATTTAAAAACCGTTCTCTTATAGCGTTACAATAGCAATCAATGTATTTCGGTTTATGTTATATTTATTTTACGTCAAACAATCAGAATCATGTGAATTATGCTCATCTTACAAGTTTGGTCGCGTCAGTTGAATTTAACAGCACACGAGGGGAGTCGTTAAACGTAACTCCGAGTTCCTATTTCGCCGTCACGGGCACCCGCGTAATCATTATACGTCGGCAGACGGTAACGCCTAGGGGAGCCCATTACGAGTTTCATAAATTGTAGGGCAGGCCCCTGAGAGTAATCTTAAATAACCGGGTACGAAAACGGCCTTTAGCCGAGACTTAAGTAACGCTCTATAGCAAGGACATCCCACGCCGCTTCACGGCAGCCTTACTTGGATAACGTTACGCTTAAGCAATATAGATACATATCGATCGAAAAACAAGGAAGGATATCGTTTGCCTATATTTCTTGGCTATAAGTAGCGCAACAGTATTTTGTGTCAAGACAAGCGGCTTAGAAGTTATTTTAGTGTTACAGAACAAAACTAAAGTATATACATAAATATTTATGCATACTTGAAATATACAGTGCGCAATATATATATTTCATAATGTTAAAAAAATATTTATTTTAATATCTTAACAGAAGGAAATTTTATTCTTGTGATAGCACTCTTCACTTACCGTTTTAACTTTCATCGATTTAAATTAAATTTTACATCAGTATAAAACATTTACGATTTATATTATAAAGTTATTTAATTCTCATAAATGACTTAAATAGAGTTTACTATTTAACATCCAGTAATTCTACTATATATATATATAAAGTATTATGATTTTTATAATTATTTTCTCTTTATTCTCTTTTTGGATACATGGCTTTAGTTCATCGTTAATAATGATAAATTGGTATTTCTTGTATCACTAAATTACTACTAGTGACTAATTATCTATGACATTCCAAAACTGCAGAGTTTACGCCGTTTCCCGAGTAAACACGTATGACGAACCTCAATTTACACCGGTATGATATATGTATATATCAGATCGAAATGAATTTAATTAATACAATTCCGGTCACGCGCAAACACCACGCATGCAGATATTCGTTCCCACCGAGGGTGCGTTATTCCTCTCACATTGTATTATGTTTGCGCAAACAAGCAGAAATTCGGGGCGCTCCCTAATATCAAAATGCTCTGAATATCAGCGTCCGGCGTATTATTGAGGCAATATTACGTTGAATTAAATCGGCACAAAGATGATTTTCGCATGAGCATTATACATTGTAATTCTAGGCGTGCGAGACAACTGTAATGTACGATAAATATCATTATTCTGGAATGGAAATAACGTTGGTTATTCATGAAGATCGATTTCCGTAGATTTTTTTTTATTTCTATTTGTTATATTGTTCTCATAGCCCACCTGATTCCGTAGGATCAGGCTGGCAC
>NW_017256062.1:82517-143236 GCF_001594055.1 Mycetomoellerius zeteki
GCACGTGCGCTGTAAGGCAAGGAATGTAGGCGTCGTTCCGCGCGAGATGCGAATATCGATCGACGGAAGCACACATAGACACAAAGAATTCCCTATAACGATTTCACGGAGGGAGCAGCATCCCCTACTACGAGACGTTACAGATGTTCGTGGCGAGCATGTCGGATATCTCTGTAGGAAATGCCATCCACGGTAGTTTTCCCTGATATTTTCTTACGGCTGCGTACCGATTATTCATAAACATTTATTTCAAAACTAAACGATTTCATTGTTTCAGACAAAAAATGTAATAATAAACTGTTTAAACAAATAAAATATAATAATAAATTGTACTAATTGTTACATATGCAAAATGAACAATCATTTAGCTAAAAGATTTCATCGTTTTAAATAAATAAATATTACAATAATAAATGGGACTAAAATTGTCATTTGAAATGTATAATTATTTATATATGATATGATAAAAATATACTACATTGAAAGTGCACGTATTTGCTAACATATTTCTATATTCCCTTCGTAAATATATATCATTGTTCATTGATATTTTATGATTCTAAATTATTAGATTTATGCTATATGTAACAAAATAATTTTTAATATTAAACACTGTTAGACATCAAAGGAGCAATGGTAATCTCAATCTCTTGAGTTAAATAACATTTTGTTATTTTTAACTTTCATACTTCCTTAATGTGTGTCAAAATGTAAATCAATGCAAATCCATTTTTATATTTAAAGTAAATATCATTCATATTAATGTATGCATTTAGTCAATAATGAACTAAATTTGAGTCAAATTTAATACATATTCTTGTTAAATTGTTTAATCCCATTACTAGTCAAATTAATTGTATATTGGGTAGGAACTAATTTTAGTTATTTTTAATCATTTCTATAGATGGCGACCTATAGAAATGTTAACTAAAGATAAAAATGATAATTAAAATTAGGTATAATTTGACGTTATAAATTTAACAGTGAAAAGATAGTCGCGGATATGATTGTCAGTGAAGATATAAGCATTACAGAATAAAGGAGAGAGAGAAGAGGGGGGAGGAAGAGTATATAAAAGAATCAAAATTATTTTTAATATTGAAGATATGATATTTCGAGTTCTCATTGAATTATTTGGAATTCGAATAGTAGGCGTTGGTTCGCCGGGTAAGGAAAATATCGATCAAAGCTTGAGACTGAGGAACTCGGGGCGAATACTAGTATCCGAACCAACCATCTCGGATTTTCTTGACCCTTCTATAGTTACTTCCTCCCTTTCTTATAAAAGGGCGACTTGATCGGACAGCATCACGTGAACCTTGTCTCCCTTCGTGATCCGACCCTTCCAGCCTATTACACTCCATTTTTTCATGTTGAGACGCACTCTTAGGAAAAGAAAAAAAGTTCGAAAAATATCTTGAAAAGCGTGTTGAGTTTTATAAGTACAATACAATTATAGAAAACATACATACGGCTGAAAGAAACTTTAAAATCGGACGCTATCTCATGTGTGTTATAAATAATTTTTTTAAAAATATACTATAAATTCTTTTTTAATCTATAAAATAATTTGCACAAATAAACCATTAAAAAAAATATGTGTCAGAGTCATCGGAAAAGTCGCGTCTATCGAAATCCGATAAATTGGAAGTCACGTACATTTTGTTCGAAAGTTTTTATTGTTCCACTAGAAGGTGTCATTCCTTTCAAACTGGAAGGTGTCAAACTTCAAGTATTTGGACC
The DNA here is from genome assembly GCF_001594055.1 of Mycetomoellerius zeteki. Taxonomy (NCBI): domain Eukaryota; kingdom Metazoa; phylum Arthropoda; class Insecta; order Hymenoptera; family Formicidae; genus Mycetomoellerius; species Mycetomoellerius zeteki. The sequence goes on from NW_017256062.1 coordinate 84,261, forward strand.
TTCGTCGTTCAATCTCTGGATGTTTTGCTCGATGCTTTCTAGTTGGATCAACTCATAGTTACAAGTTAGAATCATGATTGTAAAAAAGAGACAGAAGTCAATAGAGTTAATTTCTCTTAACACGCTCTGTGTGGAACTTGGTGTGGAATTTTTAATTATATATATCTTAATATTTACAAATAATGTAAAAAATTTTATATACATATGACACGTTCATTATAATTTTATGATGCAAAACTTCTTATTTTTATATTTATATAAAAAATATGCGTTATATTTTCATGTTTCAATATTTCCTTTCTTTTATATCTTTTCTATTTTCATCCAATTAAACTTAATTATTATTTATTCGATTAATTAATGTCTTATTTTTATCGATATTCTAAAATTATTTTCCTCGCGCTTCATAATTGATGTTGTTAATTAAGTATAATGTAGTATCATGATTTTACAGTAAACTTTATTAGTCAATTATTATATTATATAGACAAATAATAGTTTAGCCGATAATTAATCGACTGATTGATCGTTAGACAAGTTAGAGAAGTTTATATGCTCTAGAACATTTTGGATATCGATCAAATAGGTATATAATTACACGCTTCCAATATTATCAATAAAGTATTATTAATCAATAATATTTGTCAATGATGAATCATTATTTGTTAAAATTGATAAATTGAGTTAGAATGAATTTTCTAAAAAATCTGGACTAGATCCAAATTTTATTCCATAAAAAATTACCGTGTTAACGTAATGGACACTAATGAAGCCGAAACTGTAAATCAATAGTATTTAAGATACATAGTAATTTTAATACATATATAAAAAAACTATTATTTCATGAATCCATATTACATTTCTCAAAATCCCATATTTTAAATAAAACTAGCAAAACTTATGGAATTGTCATATTATTTAAAATTTCCTTTGTATTTAATGAGTAAAACTTAAAATATTATAAATCGATTCATCTATAAGAGAAATATACAAGAAAATTTGTACAAAAAGAAAAGATGGGGCTAAAATACTGTCGCTTTTCTTATTCGTAATTTGTCTCGGATGTAACTTTTGGATGCAGATGAAGCGATACGAAACTAGTTTAAGCCGGGAGATTTAATTAAACGATAAATACACTACATTTGCGGTTAAATCCTCTTCGCCTTTTCCGCCGTTTGCGCAAGTTGTGGAGGAAGGCCGAACCCGTTTACATACCGTGTTTTTCCGTAACGTAGTATACACGTTTCGCTTATTTCACAAGTAATGGAATCTAAACTCGGCTGACGTTCCAAAGTAATGGATCTAAACAAGCGCCGTGTGGCATTACAACGATATAGTACATCGAGACTCATCTATATAGACACAAAAGAAACGAGAAGAAAAATAACTGTTACAAAGCTGCACTGAGCTGCACCCAATAAATTCCATTGAAGCCATGCGATCGCGCGTCGATCTTCGCCTTTGCTCTCAAGAAGCAAAAAACAATAATTAGAATTCTGCGTTGAAGAAATGAAATTGTAGATGTACCTGTTTTTACATTTTCGATTTATACAATTATCGAAAAAACTGTAATTTCTAAAAAAAAGATAGAGTTTTTTAAAACGATAAGTAAAATTATATCGATACAAATTTTGAATCAAAATAAGTTTCTTAAAACGTAAACTTAAACTATTAGGGGAGACCGGGATTAGTTGTCGTACGAGGTTGATTGTCAAAATGCTTATAACTCAAACAGGACATGACAGAAAAATCTCTTTTTTTTTAACTACAGATTGATATAATATTAATTTGTTGTGTAAAATGATTTGCACCACAAGCATTGTATATATTATTTAATGCCATTTTTTTTAAGAAAATGAAGTTGGTGAGTAAATTTTTCTTATCACCTATTTTGTTGTCTGACAAGTCTTTGGCATTATTAATCTATAAATGATATCTCCCTGTGTTCATTCAGAAAATGACATGTCTTAAAAGATCTTTGCTACAATTAATTAATTATTATTTTGTCAAAGAGAGAGTTTGTGAATACAATCTTTTATTAAAAACGGCTATGTGAGATAAATTGACCAAAATGAGACAAGGTTAGATGACAATTAATTTTAATATCTTTAGAGAACACATTTTTAGAAAATATACTTACAAATATATTATATTTCATATAGATATATAATATATGTTTTTTCATATAGAAACTACGGTACAAAAACAAATTATGTATTTTACGATTAAAATAACTACTTTATTTGTATTAATACCATAATTACTATTCTCAAAATATTGAACTGATATTAAAATAAAAATTGTATTTTTTATATGTGTTGTCCATAACAAATATGCTACTGCCAATCCTAGAACGTGTGACAATCAACCCAGAACACGGGGTTAATTGTCACATTTTCGAAGCTTCATTTAAAATTAAATAACTTATTTTTATGACATGATGAAAATTCACGAGTAATATTTTTTTTAATACCTAAAGGATGTAGGTATATTATAACGTATGTAATATTTCAAAATCAGGCATCCACTTTTTTCTAAAAATCACTAATCAAAAACTGTGACAACTAGCCCCAGTCTCTCGTAATATAATTAAAAACTATGAAAAAATAACACCGTTGTGTACTACATCGCTAACATAAGACTGGAAGTTTTAGATGCACAGTGATGCATAATTCATCGTACAAAGTCAAGTTAAATCTTATGTTTAACTCACGGCTATTTAATTCAACGGCAAGTCAAAATGCTTAATTAACTGCTGCTCGATGAGACGTTATCTTGGGCCGATTATACGAAACGACGCCCGGTTGCATTCATTATTTAGCGGCACGAAGCTGCAGACGCGTCGTGTGGGAGACGTGTCAAACAATGAGATTATTAATTAACCGAGGCACAGAGGGACGGTGAAACTTAACTGGAAGTTATCGTCGACTCGAAAATTGTTAGATTGCACTCTGGATTCAACTCGAATTTTCGAGCGTTAACTCGTCGAGTATTTGCATTATAAACATTGTAATAATAATGTGATATATAATGCAATGCTCGTTTGTGAATGCATTATTGCGTAAAGCAATTATCGTAGTGCAGAGTCAATATTTATTTTATAATATATAAGCTTTAATAACGATTATTAATCGCTTTCTGCTTAATTGCTTTTCCAAAAGCCTCTGAAATGACTGATGTGTAATTTTTCACGACGTTTGCGGATTAATTATATTATATGCGTTGCTCAAAAATCGATAGAATTTCGAATGACGTAAAGCAATTTCCCATTTTTACGAATATGTCCAAGTGTCGACTCGCGAAATGAAATTTCACGCGACGATAAAACGATAACAAATGATGGCAGAAATGCAAACGCCATGGCGAGCTATATACGATGAGATTATTAATTAAGTCAGAGCGTTAACGGACGGTTCGGTGAACCGTTAGGACGAAGCTCGAAAATTATCATGAAACAGTGAAAGACCGGCGATGCGAATTAGCGCTCATTAAACACGTCCGTCTCAACATTTGGAAGCATACAAAGAGATACCTGGCAGATATCTCTTTTCCTTTTCTTCTTTATTTCTTCATTTATTTAACATTCATATAAATGAACGTAGCGCAGAATATCGACCCAATCGGCAATCGAAACGATTTAAAGAAGCTATTTACGCGTAAGGTAATTCGAAAATATTTAATGCTTCGTTGCGGAAAATAATTGTTGTGAATTATATGTTTACATACTGAGAAGATATGCTTCGTTAAGTAAATTGCAATCAAAAAGCTCAAGAAACGCTCGTATGTGTCACTTTCAGTTTTAATATCTATATTTAAATTAATAAATTTATTTATTTTAATTTACATATATTTAAAAATAATAAAAAGTAAAATGGCAATTATAGGTATAAATGATACTTTAATCTCTTCACAGACAGTTCTTTTTTAAATGCAAAACTAGCATTATGCATATTTTTATTTTTTCTATAATCAAATAAAATATAAATAAATCGTAACATGTAAAATACAATCATAATCGGAATCGTATCTGCAAACATTGAGTCGCATGTACCCATCTTTTAAAATAAATGTAAATTAATACATACTCTATAAATAGATTAAGAATATTAAATAACTTCTATTCCTATTACATCAGATGTGTGTATGTAAATAGAAATAAAATAGAGATATATTTTTAAAAAGACTCGCCAAATACTGTTCACTTTTCAGGCGAATTTTTCCTCGCGAGTGCCTCTCAGAAAAGGCTCGGTGTACCCTGATACGTCGACACAGCAACAATAATTCAGAACTTCGCAGCGGCGCGTACATCGCGCGTTTTGCGGAACGATAAATCACAGGTCGAAGGAGCGCGGGAATACCGGAATGATGAATCGCTCGCTTAAGCCTGAATCCTGTATGGGTTGGCTGGACGAGAGACGAAGTAATAGAGCGAAATATTTCCCGACGAAAATTAATACTCTCAAATACGATATTATAAATTTTCCGCTGCTCTTGAGTAAAGAATTCGATTACCTACTATAAATAATATTAATTGCCGAATTGTTCTTGTTATACAAGATGTTCAGTAATTAATGGTACAATGGAAAGGGAATGATTCTATATAAAAAAATGAATAAAAAATGAATATGTAGGTAAAGTCTATTTTCCCGAAAAAATTAAGCATTGTATAAGAAAAATTTATTTTACGTTTTCGAGAGACTTATTTCTGCCCGTAGATTCGTCATGAGTTATCGAATACTCTGTATATTTATTATAAAAGTTCGAAATCAATTCTCACAGATGAAAAACAATACAATATTTTAATTTCCCCTGTAATTACTGATTAATAAAATATAATACACGAAATATGCTAATTGCAATTTAATAATTCAAGATTAATCAGCGCCGAACAAAAGTTACAATATTTAATCATTACCAAGTACAAAATCATTCGTGGGTTGTTTTTTCATTTCGCTAGAATGGGAACGTGTCGGGGAATTTTAGCTATGAAAATCCAGAAAAATCTATTTCGTACTATCATGAAACGAATGAAATTGATATTGCATTGTTACCTAAATGTTTTTCTACATTTTTCTCGATAGTCCGTGCAAAAAAACGAATCGAGATACACGGATTGTGATATCGCAATGAATAGAAAAGTTAAGGACATTGATTAAATGTACAAATCACGAGAAATTGATTTGCAACGTCTACTATTACACGATACGTAATAATAACGCCGCTGGGCATGACATATCGAAATTCCCAATTCATGATATAACCAAGATAACGAAGAGGAAACAGAATACAATATAATGCATTCTGACAAGTTACACAATATGCAATATTCTAATCTGACAAGCAATTAAAATAATATTAACATCTTCATTTTTAATAAAAATTTTCTATTTGCTAAAAAGGAAATATTAATAATTTTTTGTCTGCACTGAAAAAAGAAGTGTTTAATTTTAAAATATAAAAATGTTTTGTTCTTGTCTCCATTTTTTACACTTAAAAATGTTTTAGTTTCAAACTTTTTCTCCATAAACAAAACACTATGGCCCGTATTCAGAACGCGCTTATAACGATATTAGCACGTTAACATACTATACTTTACCTACGTCACGCATATTATAAAATTTCAGAGTTAAAAGCGCGCTTTTATCGATAAAAGCGCGTTCTAAATACGGGCCTATGTGTTTGGATTTAAAATACATAGTTTTCAATCCGAACACGTACTGTTTTCTTTATTGAAAAAGTTTAAAACTAAATCCTTTAAATGTTTAAAAAATGGAGACAAGAATAAAACATTTTAATATCTTAAAATTAAGCACTTCCTTTTTTAGTGTGTTTCAATCTCGATTTTAATGTAGTATGATGATTCAATCACTTCAAAAATTCATTTGGAATTTTCTGAGTCCCATTTTTAAATATTTCAGACGTTTTATATTCGTTATGCTTTGTTTCTCTGCTTTAAGGGGATCCTAAACCAATTACCGAACTTGATCGAAATCGATAGTGCAGACTTTTTTAATTCCAAATTCGATAATAGTGACATCTTTGATTCATTCCTCACATTAAATTATATATCGTTCTGTCTCATTCGAACGCATACATCTGTCCTTATCTAATATGCCAGCACCATTTATCGCAAAACCGCGCAACTACTACTACACGGAATTTCGGCTCTTTTGACATTCCTATAGTCTTCATAAAACATCCGTATATACACGTATTTTCCATTCGGTGAAAATACTTTTCTTCTAGACTTTCAATCTTAATTCTACAATTGTTCGTTCCAGTAATGTAACCTCAGCTGCACCCTTATTTTCAAGATATGAACTATAAATAACTCTTGTATCAAGCAAATATATACCTGAGTTGACAGCTGTACGAGCCGAAAGTAAGTGAATTTTTTAACTTTTTTCCAATTTTCTCATGAAATCCAGTGCAACTGAGATCCTGTTTGTGCGTATTTTAATTCTGTAATAATAATTTGGGAAGGTCCCAGATGAGCAAAAAAAATATCGGACACAACAAGTTCCAATCGGACAAAGTCTCAATCGGACACAGATTGAAATGGACACACGATGGACTCAATCGGACACAGTCCCAATCGGACACAAGTTAAAACGGACACATGACGATCCCAATCGGACACAAGTTAAAACGGGTAAAAATTCTCACATCCCGAATTCCAAATGTTTTTAGTGCCTCTAAAAAGACTGTTCTCACACCCCACTGTCTTCATGGGTTAAAAATATTCCAAGCAGACACTGTCCCAGCTGCAACTTCCACGCGGTTAGGCCCCAAGCGGGTAGGATATGTTACTTTTTCTTTTGTTTCAGGCGGCGTAGCCGCCCCGAACCTGAGCGCTACTGTCCACACACCTCATTGTCTACATGGGTTACAATTTCGCAGTGAGGCTGTGACAGATTTCCTAACTTCAATAGTCGTCAATTTTAACGCTTAATATTTCGGTTCGCGGGGCAGAGCGACGCTTATTTCTGCCAGATTCTTTCGTTTCATGCAAAAACGCGTCGAATAAGCCTAATTTTATTGATTTTTGAGATGACCGAGATAGATTGCATCTTTATCCGTTTTAACTTGTATCCTATTGGAATCATCGTGTGTCCGTTTCAATCTGTGTCCGATTGGAACTGTGTTCGATTGGGTCCATCGTGTGTCCGTTTCAATCTGTGTCTGATTGAGACTGTGTCCGATATTTTTTGCGCGGGACCCTCCCAATAATTTTGCAATTCGTAAATCCAATTCAGAGATTTTTCACCGAATGGAAATGATGGAAAGTAGGACGACTTTAGCAGAAGTCTCCTTAAGCAGAAACAAGAACAGATGTGTCAATGTATCTACGCTATAACAGTCTTTTCATCAGTATGTCTGATACTAGGATTTGAATTGATATTTTCTCTCAGACAGGGGAAAAGTTCGAGGATGCGAATATCGAAAAGCAACAATATCTCGCGAATGGTTCATGAATGAAGCGTCATAAAAAACGTAGTATCCGATATAGGGAGTTCCATTTTGATATCTGTGTTCATAAAGGACAGCTGTTGGGTGCCAGCTGTTCATGTTATTACTTTCGCGAAGCTGCATAGTTGCGATATTGAGCTCCAAGCAAACGCTGGAGAAAATTGGCAAGGCACTGCTCCTATTTCCCTATTTTCGACTACAAGCCGATTAAGCGGTCATTTCGCGCGAAACGCCGCGTCGTTAAGAACCACTAAAACGTACCGGAACATTCAATATACATAGTTAAGAAGATTAGCTGTATTTCGCGTGCCAGAATTTCATTAAAATTGTATTACGATTTTATAATAAACTAACTTGAATGTTCACATTTTCGGATTCACAATAATAAATATACTGATATGATAAAACATTAAATATAGAGGAGGTTTAAAGAGAGCAGCTCTATTTTAAATTAATTTAAAATATTAAAATATTAAATTAAAATATTAAAAAATATAACATTTATAAAAATATCTACAATTGCTTCACAATTTACGTGAATATTTTTAATCTCATAACTATGTTACATAAAATTGAAGAATAAAATTTTTAGCACTATAATTCTTCACGTTATTATAAATACCAGCGAAGCGATTTAATAAACGGAATGTAAATTTACCGAGCATTTCTTCGCCGATCAAATCGCTGCTTTAAACTTCTGGTATTCGTCACGCTATTCCCATGGTACGCTCCTGGTAAGAGCTACCTGTTGATCCAACTCGAACGGGCAGGTATCTTCGGTTACCTTACCGAGATATAACGAGCGTGATGTATCCTTTTATACATCGGCACTTTCGTGCACCAACACTCTTGCAGTAAACCAACGCATTTGATGGAAAAGTACAAGTCTATTAGATCATTCAATGAAAAAAACAATTTCAATCGGTGATTTGCGCTACAAATCGAATGTTAAAATGAAATATTATTTTCTTCTTAATAGTAGAACATTACTCATAAAAGAAATGTTCAATTTTAATAAATATTAAAACGTTTTATTCTTGTCTCCGTTTCTTAAACACTTAAATATGTTTTAGGTTTAAACTTTACAATAAATAAAACCCTATATGGTTGGATTTAAAGCACTTAAAATTATATTGAATTTATTATTAAATGTTTGTTCTGCAAAGATGTTTTAAACATAAACATTTTAAAGACTGCATTTTTTACAGTGAATATATTACCTTTCTTGCGAGATTTATTAATATCTTCTTGAAGTTGAAGGTAAAGAAAATTTCCTTTTGGTCTATTTGCATATTATATCACAAGATTAATTTAAATGTCTCAATCCCACAACCTAGAAACGAATATTTTATATCAATGATCTCAAAATAAATTGTCTGAATATATAAAATGTATATACTATGATATTTCAGACTAAATAGCGAAGTGTTGCTTCTTTGTGCACTTTACTTCTTGCCGCAGTGAATGTTCTTAGCATTCAGCAACCTTTAAACAGATCGTAACTTCTTCCTCGTAATCTCTCTTGCAAAACTTCGATATCAAATGCCACTTCACACAATCACAGATTCATGCGAGAAAATCAATTTACGAACGTACATATACACATTTTCTCTTTCAAATGTATGTGTAATATTTTATTACACTTGCAAGTCATTTAATTTAAATGACTTAATTTAAATTTTGCAGCAAAATTTGACTTTGAATTACTGAAAAAAATTTAAGACATTAAATACTGATTAACAACTTTTAATATAGAAAAATTAGAAAGAAATTACATCTAACTTTATTAATTTTATTATTTAAATCTCAAGTAGGTATCTTTTTAACAAAATTTTTTTAAATTCTGTTATTATATATATTTTCTAAGTTTCTAACACTTTTTAAGTTTCAATTTGAACAATTTTATTTTAATATAATTTAATTTCGAATTAAAATTTTATTAAAATAAACCGTGCACTCAAAGGTTTAAATTTTAAATATTATAAAATATCAAAGAGATAAGTTGCGCGTACAATGGATAGAAAGATGGAGAGAAAATCTAAATATTCCTCTTGATCGAACAGTGTAATATCGTGCAAAAAATGATAAATCCGCGATCAAGTTTTGCCGACAAATCACATTCAACCAGTACAGAGGCATTGTTTCCTGCTCCACTAGAAACACTAAATCGCTTTGGATTATACTGCCACTCGTTTGCCGATATCGAAGTAGTCTCTAATCGTTCATGCGGAAATTTAATGAATTCAGCGTTTTGTGATAGCTACTTTTATTTTCCACCACAATTGTTGCCACGCAACATCAATTTGTATCCATTTCTGCGGTAACGTTTAGATAACATCCAGTGAGTTCAATTCGATACGCTAAATTTATATATCCTGACATAATAATTCAAAATATAAAATAACATCGTACAAATAAAAAAAAATACAAATGTAAAAAGAAATGAAAATTATCAATCTCGAATTTTTTATCTGTTATCCCATCGTTTCTCATCTCTAAAGAAAATTCGTCGAATCTTTTAGGATTTGAATTTTTCTTAAATAAACAGAGTCGCAACCCGATGTTATATTATACGTAAAATAATTATAGAATTTGCGAAACGGTTCCGATCATCACAGACGTGTTTCTTCCTTTTTCCTTCTTTCTTCGATATAAGTTTCAAATTGGCGCGTAAAATTTTTTATTTTTCTGCTGTTGAAAAATTACAGTCCCCATGAAATACTATCAAGTCTCTCAATTTTTTTTTTATAAGGTATCGTGACTTTTTATAGTCACCTGCCAACACTTGTCTGAATCGAATGGATACTTTACGACTTGCCGCTGAAATATTTCTCACGGGAAGCGACTTCTGTCACGCTAGAGAACTCACTGCTATTGTATAAAGGATTCACATTCGATGAAATCCTCGGAAATACATCACCTTCAAACACTGAAAAAAGAAGTGTTTAATTTTAAGATATTAAAATGTTTTATTCTTAACTTCATTTTTTGAACACTTAAAGATGTTTTAGTTTCAAACTTTTTCAATAGACAAAACATCTTTAAGTGTGTTGGAAATCATCCAAATTGGTGCCCTCAGTTCTGTTTCCTCTGCGCCATCGCGACATTACGGTGGCGCTATAGACATGGGAGACGGTGCTCCCATCTTTGTCCTCATATTATCTTCACTAACTTTCTACCGTACCAGAAGATTGTTATGGCGTCTCTAACCGCCACGCGACTTTCGCTATCTATGCTACATTTATTCCTATTCTAATAAAATATATCATTCTGTGTATACGAGTCTGGCATTATCCATTCGTTCTTCCAAGCCTATCCTAAAATGTTTAAAAAATGGGGACAAGAATAAAACACATTTCTTTTTACAGTGAAGGCATGCAATTTCCATGTAAAAAATAAATTTATAATCGACATGTTTGCTGTTAGATCAACTTGCGTGCGAATAAATTTTATGTATTCTAAAAATAATTAATAAACATAAAATAACATAAAACGATACATTATATAGAGAATCGAGTATAACTGCGATCTGTTTTTTTTTTTTTTATAAATATTCTCAGTAGTTTTGTGATTTATCTAATAATTTTATTGGCAATCATTAGATAAATAATTTACCAATTTTGAATAGTTTCGATATTCTATAAATTTGACATCAAGTTTTGACAAATTTTTACAGGAATCTGAGCAAAATCATCAATAACCTACGATAACTTTTTTTTTTAGAGGACGGTAAAATATATTGTGACTCTCTCTCTATCCCACGTCTCACAGAAATAAAAAGAATACAGAAATTGGAGCTCGTAAAACCGAGGAATCCATTCATATACCGAATGTTTCATCCAAAATTCCACAAGTTTAGATCTTAAAATTTATTACAGGCAAAATATGGACTTGTGTAGAGAAAAAAATATAGTTTTGTTTTCGAAAATATTATAAATCAAAACTTTTTCTAACTATATGTGACCTTTTCTTTCTTATTATTGATTTTTAGTGTACAGATATGTAGATGATACACAGACGATTATCGATAATTATGTGAATTTAAAAATTTGTACTATATTGTCCAACAAAATGCGATTAGATGTTAACTTTTTACCAAGAATTTTTAATCTTCAACAATGTTTGAACAGATAATATCTGATTAAAATTGTCGAAAGTTCATTATAGGAATTAAACAAAAAGTAAGTATTCAAAAGTAAGAATTCATTTTAAGCGATATTTTTCTAAGATATTTTCCTAATCTTTGCAATCAAGACAAAGTATATGATGTCTGCTAAAAGTGTACTTTATAAAGTATGGAAGTGTGCTTTATAAAAGTGTGGAAAGCAAAAGCGCGAAAAGCGTGTTTTGATAAAAGATTAAGAAAAGAAGATCTTTTGGCGTGTTTCTTCTTCTTTCACAAAAGAATCGGTAGGAAATCGGTGAGGAAGTAAGGAGATACCGATGAACTGGAAGATGATCGCGGATTGCCATGAATCCGTACAAGAATGAATATTATTTTCTTCGGCTTTTCTTTCTTATTATATCTCCTCGCTCTTCTTTCCGTTGTACATTTATTCCATCCCGCTTTCGCGCTGCTCGTTTGCATAGTCGGAATTGTTTCTAGAAAGAAATTCCGATCTTTTACCTATATTTCCTAGATTGGGGGATTTGTGGTAATAGCATATTAAATTAGCACGCCATAGACAAAATGCATCGAATTTAAAATAACTAAAACAGGAAATAAAACTACTTCTGACATACACGCACACATATGAGAATAGTAAATGATCATAAGTTTCACACTAATTTCGTCAATTAATTCAGTAAAATGAAATCGATTCTTTTCAATTGAAAAACATCTTAAGACGTTTGAGGCAAGAACTTCAATGATTATGATACTAAAAACAAGGGAGGACACCGTTCATCTGACGAATTTTACGGACTCTCGCAAACAAACTTAAAAGGGGCAGACGAGGCTCGGTTCACTCCATTATTTTTCTTTCATTACGTATAGCTTTCATTCATTTTGTTTGCTTCACTCTTACCGAATCACCCTCGTTTACCATTCCGAAAACGTTTCTCTCGAATTTCTTCCCCAAAGAATCGCCCTATCGTGGTACCCTATTCGACATGAATTTTACACGGCTGGAAGCCGAAGAGAACGCGAGCTATTTCACGAAGAGAAACACGATGCAGAGATCCGATTTGGAGTCGCGAAAGTTACCGTCGACTTCTCGCCTAAATCTTCCCTGGATGAGCGCTCGCGAGCAAATTAGAGTCGAATTCGCGACTAGAGATGGTAATTAGGGAGCAGTAAGAATTCAAACTATCTCATTAAATTAAAGACGTCATTTATTTAAATCGTTATTTTAAATATTATCATATTTCATTACCAATAATCTTCAAAGAACGTTTCTCATTATGCTATACGGTATTATTTGAAACGAAACCGATCATTCACAAAACTCGAATTCTTACTTCCAGTTTCATATCGCTTACCGCAATTACTCATTTATAATTACATTATAAACGCACATATATTTTTTGTATTAAAAGAAAAATACTTGAAATGTGCAGTAGGTAAACATATAAATTTCGCTTTCCAAAAGTTAATCGTAACTGGAAAATATAACGAGTACACATTCGTATCGAACATTTGATGGTGTTTGCGCGAAGTACACACGTTTCAGATTTATGGATGTCGAAGATTTCTTGTCTCGTATAAAGCACTAAATATACTCGATACACAACATCCGATTGATCCAAGCGGTAGCTGAAACCTGCCGATATAATCCTGCTTCCTCGACATTACTCTTCTTTTATTACTAGCATTTTGTCTCTAAAAAACGAGAAGAAAAGAGAGAGGGAGAGAGAGAGAGAGAGGGAGAATGAAAAATTGTCATGTCACGATCTTTGTAAAAATAATTTGATTTGATGCAATTACCATTATACTGACAAAAAAGTAAAAAAATAGTTGACTGCATACACTCTTGTACATAATTTTATTTCCTACTGTCACACCTTTTTTTCATAAACTAATTGAACGTTATCTACATATAATAAATCGTATAATTAACACAAAAGTCGTTTACGAATAAATAATCTAGTATAATAAAAGAAAAAGGAAAATTATAATAAAATAACGTTATAAAAAAATAATAGAATTAACAACAATTTTAGAAATCGCATAAAACGTAGAGTTTCTGCGCGAGAACTCTCGAGACTTTTCGTAACAGTAGTTCGTAATAGTAATCAAAAATTATTCAAGAACATGTAGAATCGCAATTTAGCAGCACATTTTAAACCGCAACGCATCGTCACGATCGCCAACGATTTCCCTTTGATTTACAACTTCCAAATGCGAGTTTGGGAGCCATAAATCGCGAACGAGTTCGCGCTACACACTACGTCGTCTCATCGTATTGTCGTGGCGAACTTCGCTTGACACCATTCCACGTTTCGTCTTGCGCCCTTTTACCACGCGTGTTCACCGGCTGTGAACTGTAAAAGATCCTTCATCCCTCGTCACTTTCATACTTTCCGAGCTCGATGGGTTGTCGGCTCCCGTCACTGTTCTTTTTCTTACTTGACTACTTTAGTACGCATTAGATTAACGAGCAGGCATTGGGTCGCTGAGTTTTGCTTTTTATTTTTACAAGAAATATCCTTCATATTTCTACAAGAAATATCCTTTTGTTTATTTTTTACGTGTTGCTTGTCATTCTGGCATAAAAATGTACATAGAAAAATATAGAAAAACTGCAGAGATTGCACGTTAGTATTATGTAACTGTCGATACAAAATTGTATCAATATCTGTATAAAATCGAAATATATTAATTTAAAAAAAATGTATGTCACATAAATAAAAAAATAATATTAAAAAAATAATAATTTGAAATATCGATTGTGTAATGATAAAATATAGATAACACTGAACCAGTATTTTAATTCAGAACTAGAGCAGAGTTTAGAAGTTCATTGCGTAGTTATTGAAAAGCTCATAAGTTTCCTAGCGTATTGTACTAGCCTATAGGTATAATTCCATTTCAAATGCGTTTTTCACGTATTAAATCGATAAAAAATAAAAAAAAATCTCTTTTCTTTACAATCGTCTTTCTTAACTTAAGTACTTTTCCTCGTACGTCCTTGGTCATATCGGTGCAACGCTGAATCGAGATATCGATGCAAGGTATTTCATACATGCACTTTTCTTTACGACTCACATAAAGCACCGAACGGAAGCGACTTGTACCTTCGACTTTTCCTTACGACGTCAATGAATTATTGGTCGAAAAGGAGGAATAGTTTGGCGCACGTGCTCGAGTGCGGGGAAACCGCAATACGGCCGACCGCATTTTACGATGCCGATAAAAACAGCGAATTAACTTTGGGGTCGCACATTGTCAACCTCCGAGAATGGCTTTTTGGTGCCGCATAGTTTCTTGGGGTGGCATTGTTTTCTTCGTTAGTGGAAAGTGTCGAGCTATGTATCTAGATAACTTCGATTTTGTCGAAATTTCGTATATACAGTTTATTCTAGAACGCTGTGTCCTTAATAACGGAAATAATTGATTTAAATTAAATTTTCTCTTCTTTCAAAGAAGTTATACTTATTCTAGTTTTTTAAATATTTTAAATACTAGTAAATATCTCGATGAAATAAAAAATAAAGTTCATTTGAATTTTTTTATATAAAAATAAAACTTTATTATTCAATTTTATCCTAAAAGTTTAGTGCATAAAAAACTTTCAGTTTTAATTGCTTGCAATTTCAGTACTCACTATTGAAATTTTTAAACAAGATTATTAAAAATTGCAATATTTCATGCTGTCGATGGATTTATATGCTTCTGTATAAACGCTTTTATGAAACATTGATCATTTTTAACATCGATATTCTACGTTTTATCATATCACCTGAAAAACATTATATCGTGTAGAAAGTTAGCACGAGAGAAATATCCTTTTGTTTTTCATAATATTCACCGCATGTACACCATCGAGAGTTCGTAAAAATACCTATTCACTTCAGAAGAAGAACGATTTATGCACCGCAAATGTTTCAAACTTGCCGAATCCGGAAATATTATTCTTCAACTTGCTGAGCGGTCAACATTCACTCGGAAACAGAAAGTAGCTTCTCCCGTTTCCGGTATTATTTGCCGACACATATATCTCCGGGGCATTTAAACCGTAACATATAATTCGGCCTGGCTGCAATTCTCCTCGTACACATACGATGCCAACATACAGGCCGGCTTTGACATATTCAATACTGGGCTTATTTGTATACAGAAGAGTGCGTTTGACGTTCACAAAAGGATTCTTCAAAGGGTCATAACATGCTCTCTGTCCGGTTCATTTACATTAACGATTGCATTGACGACCAATAAATGCGTTTGTGTGTCATCTTGCCTAAAATCAAGTTGAATTTTTCCTTCCTCGCTTTTTACCTATTTAGAAAAACTTATGACAATTACTTTAAGAGAAAGAAATGATGAAAGAAGCATCGCTTTCCTTGTATATAATTTTATCGTATTAAAGGTATTGTATATGCACATTGTATGTGTGTGATATTTTGTATTTGGATATACAAACTTAAAATCTTTAAAGATCAATAAACGGAAAAAAGTAATTAATTCTATTTAAATCTTTATTTACTGTTATGTGATACTAAAGAATCAAGATACAGATCATAAAATTTAAGTGGGAGCTTTATTTTGCATTTTTTTCGATAGTAACTTCATTTTTTGCAATTACTTCCTCGATTTTACGGCAAAATTCTTTTCGCTTCGCCACTGAAATCGGCTTATGTTATCAGAATATCTACGTGGAAAAGAACTATTTATGATCACGACCATAGAATATAAACCTGTGTTGTATGAAATTTTCTAGCTTGGCGTGATTTTTATTTATTCGTTTATTCGGATATCTGGAAAAGTCGAATAAGCGTATATGAGAAAAATCTCATGAGGAAAACTTGGAAAAAAGACGGGCGTTACAATAATAATGGTGTACGAGTTTCTATTCTCGTTTGTACGATCTCATGCATAAATATTTTCCCTCCCGGGTATAAATACGCATTTTGTTATTACAATGAGCAAAACATTTTTCGATTATTATAATAAAGCGAATATATAGGTAAAGTGTTTCTAAAATGTTTAATTTTATAATATATATTAATTTTATTATAAAGACAAAGAAAAACATTTAAGTCAATCTATATTTACGATTAAGAAAAATTTTAAGTAATTTTACTTTTTATCAATAAATACTAATGAGTTGAAACAACCATATTTCATAAATGTAGGTACAATATAAAAACATTGATAGACGAAAACCTTATCAAAAGTTTTAATGTCACAGATCTTAGATCTTAAAAATTTAATGTCTTATAGCATCGACATTTTTTTCAAAAAAGGAAAATATCTGTTCCAATTTTATATCATATTAGAATAAAGAACTTAGATAAAACACGACAAAGATGAGACAAGCTTTATACTTAAACAGTGTGTCATAATGTACCTGTATCCCCTAGATAGTACAACTATTTAAAAAAAAAGATGTAATAAGACATGTCTGGTCCGCAAATTGCCAATTTCGTTCTCGGTGCAGCAGTGGAGAATATTAAAATGATAACGACGGTGATTGCGCGTTAACAGTAACCACGGAAAATCAGAGTCATGGGAATTGAACCTACTATTGTCTTTATCCGCAGGCCTCTAATAACACGAACAACTGACTGCACAGCACCTTTGCGAATTTCACAACTAATAATCATAACGAAGATAACAAAAAATAATCTTTCAAACGAATATCTACATCGCGTATAATATAATACACGGGTTGTAGGCGTAAATTGCATTGGGCAGAAGCGCATTATTACCAGCGGAAAGTCGTTACAATTACGGGCGCGAACTTTCCGGCGCTAACATTCTGTAACTTTAATAGGAAATAGTGCCTCCTACTATCCCTCTTCCTCCTATCCCTGATCTAACAAGGAGCCATTTGTGGAAGGATAACGCGTCTGTAAGCCAAGCTTCCTACGTCGACACCTCCTTTCAACATCTATAACGTTATCTTCCTCTGTACAGCACGTAAGAAATCGCAAGTTTTTATCACCACAGCGTGCAAAAGGTACTTATCGCAACTTCAAAGAATAACCCGGAAAAAGTTAGCGCGCGCCATCTCTTCAAGTCGTGTAACTACATCGGGAAAATCCGAATGACATCGTAAACGTCGACGGAAAATTTACAGTTACAATTTGCTAAAGACGTGTTAATGTCAGGTAGATTAAACGACCTCCTTTTAAGAGCTGCAAAAAGATGAAAAATGGGAAACGCTAGACAAATTTAATAAAACATCACGCAAGTTACGATATACGTGATAATTATCGATTTAATAGAAGAATATCCTTTCTATTTTTAAAAGAAGAATATATTTAGAAAACTTATATACAATATATACATATTTTCTACATTTAATCTTAATCGGTATTTGTGAATCTAATGGACCCGAATATTTTTTCAACTACACATAAAAAAGACTATTCTCAAATCAACCATAATATGCTTATATATAAGCAAAAATATTGTTATTTTACATCAAAAATTTTAGTTTTGTGTTGATTAAATTTGTGTTGATGCAAGTATTACTTTGCACTCAACTCAAGATTTGCTCAATCAAAAATCTTACATCGATACAAATTCAATCAAATCAAGATTATAATATTTTTGCTTATAACTTATGAACATATCATGATTGATTTAAGAATAGTTTTCTTTTTATGTACGTTGTGAAAAAATGTTTATAACAAATGTTTTTTACAATTTCATATATAATTTTACATAATCTTATTCCTCGGATTTTGGCTGACAAAATAAAAAATAGTTGTTACGTTAACTTTTAGGATAGATACACTAATTTAAAGTATACTGAATCCGCGAATTCCAGTTAAAGAAATTTTGGAGCGAATACCGATTAGAGTTATAAAAAGAATATTTTTTCATATACTCTCTAAATTCTTTGGAATGGAATTTTACTCTAAAGAGTGAAAATTGAGCAAATCTTAAAAAAGAGTGGCAATCTTCTAGAGTGAGATTTCACTCTTCAAAGTGAGATTTACTCTAAAAATTTTAGAAAGTAAAATATATTGTAGATATAAGAGTGACTTAATAAAAAATATTTTGTGGGGAGGGATATATCTGCAATCGAATACATTCAACCTCTATCGAATTGAAATATCGGTCTCTTCAGTAGGTAACGAATTTTGGCTGACGTGCAGTGAAATGTACGAGTGCGAAACTATTGGCGTAAAGTTTCGACCGTCTTCTTCGTCGTCACTGCCTGGTTGCACTTTGGATGCAGCTGGCCTAATGCGACGACTCGCGTCAGACATGCAATTTACTCCGCGTCCCATTACTTTCGCCAAAATCTAACGAGGGTAACGTTGAGTGGCAGTCTGCAAATTGAAATAGCAACGCGAATCCGGCGACGCTTGAATAAAAATCACTCAGCTGAAATGAGCCGCGCAAAGAGAGTTCTTGTGGTTATCGCAAAATGTGAATACAAAATATACAGTTTTCATCATAAAAGGAAGCAAAAGTTTCATTTTTCTTATATCTATGCGTATAACATTTCTTTCTTCAATAATTCGTTTGTATATTTAAGATGTTTTAAAGATATATACAGCACAAAATTAGTTGGAAAAGCAAAGTTCATTTACCGGTCAATTAATGTACGCTGCATTTGAACAGAAGTTGAATTCAAGGCGAACGCTAAGAAATCAAAAGTTGTCCGTGAAAATGTTGCAAAAAATATTGGCTGTCCGTCAACCTGTTTGCCGAGAAAAACTCGACACGTTTGATCGATACATTTGACATGATGCACAGCACACGTCGTCGAGACAAGACCGTCCATGTAAAAATAAACAAATTTAGTTATTATTTACGCGATTTCCTGTATCGATATGAACTCTCCAAGTTCGCACGTCAATCGGCAATTTCCCAAAGTCGTCCAGCCCCGAAACCACGATAGGCATCACGCCGCGGCTGTCACGTCAGAACGGCGCGTTCGATGCCGAGGACCTTTTTTGCGCCTCGTCGGTGCCGATGAGTACCCGGCATTGAGAGGCAAGCAAATCGAAACGGCGATATGGCGCTACTCGACGTGGATTGATGAGAGCACGGATGGGTGCCGTGCTTTCTGCGTGCCTAAAGGAGAACACACATCGCTCGAGATGACTGCCCTGAATGAATCATCTGGGGTAAATGTGCTGAAAGAATTTCATTCAGATATTATCAGAAATATAAACAAGACAATTTTTATATCAATAGATATAAACAGGAGATAAACGTAATATCTCGTGATTTTGCCTACACCTGGAGATAATTAGACGAAATTAGGGAATATTAAGGAAATTTGTTTATAACAGAATTATAGCCTGCGGATGTGACCTAAATTGCGATTTTTTATAATTTTGTTATAACCCGAAAATGAAAAATAGAAATCAAAAACTCTGTTTTAGAACTATAATTATTTACAAGATCAATTTATATATTTAATTATAAATCGATATAAATTATAAAAATTTAATATATGATCACTCGCACAATACACTGCATATTTCAGTTTGGCTAATTTATTTCAAATAACATATAGTAAAGAAAGGCTTTATATTTTTTATCGTGTTTATTTTTTGTAAAAATATTATCTACATAAATCACTATACCTATCTTATTACTTTATCGTGATTAATCTGGAATGATCACCGAAAGTGTACCACGCTGTAATTTATAGCTGCAATATTTGATATGATTGTGAAATATTAATATATTTATTTGTCAATACAACCGTCATTTTTCCTGAACAATCAATATAGGTTATTCATGAGAGTATCTGATGCGGAGAATATATCGGATGCTAAGATACACGTATGCTCGGAGTGCTGTCTTGAAGTGTCGAATGCACCGCGAAAGAGACATCCAACCGCATTATCGTGATGCACACCGCCTGGAGCTTTTGATTTATTTACGAGACGCACGCGAGATTGATTTATAACAGTATTATTGACACATTGATAGACGCGCACATACATTTATCGTATCAACCGTACTGTTATTGTTCGTTTTCATATTTGAAAGATTGTCTCGAAGACATATTGAATATGGCACCACTGATTCATTCAATAATCATTGCGCGCATTCACATAGCAGTTGAGTGAATGCTCGTTGATATATTTTTCTAAATTTATCATAAACCTAATTCTATTCTAATTACAAGTAATAATTACTAAGCGTTCAACTGTTGTGTCCGATGAACGTAACATTCAATTCAAAGAGAATTTTTTGTTGTATGCGTATATGGACGTAAATTAAAATTGCTAAATTAAATTTGTGAAATTTTGCAAACAAATATAAAATGAAAGACAATGAGACTCAAAGTATTCTGATTCGTCTGTTTTGTAACATGGAGTAATCAGTCTCTGATAATTAGCCGTATATTATTTCACGAAAGCTTAATTTCTCATTATACTCGTCGGGGTGATGTGATTAATATAAAGTATATAATTTAAGAACTTCGTTTGCCCTCATCTCGTTTATTCTCATATATCAAATAAAGGTAACAAAAATTTGTGCGAAATAATATCCTGTTATTCTTATTGCGACAAGATGTTTAACAATATTGTAATGGATCATTGTAACTAAAACATTCGTTATATTTATAAAAGAGAGAAGAGACAGAAAAAATTCCAGCATCGTCCATAAATCTCTAGAAATCTCCGTGAACAAGAAAAGACAAGAAAAAAACAAGAAAAGATATATATATATAGGATAGAAAATATTTAAACATTAATATTTCTCGGTTACTTAGATAACTGGCATATCTATAGATGGAAGGTTTACAAGGCTTTTGAGGAATTACGTGATGATTGCCGGATAACTAGATAAGTTTGTCCAGCGGAAATTGAATCGATACACGATTTAGCTATAAGCGAAACTATCGCCAACTTGCTCAAGATTTTGGGTATCTACTAGCTTAAGCGTGGCATCGGCACTAGAGTATTGATTCCGCTAATACCAATACCAAAAAGATGATCAATCCTAAATAGCGCAATACAGTAGAGTTTGAACGACTCATGCAAAAAATCTAAAATACTTAACGGGCGAATTTATCATCTGCGTATAAAATTATTAAATATTATTGTCAGGTGTTATTAAATAATAAATTATTAAAAATCATATTAAAGTTTATTTATAACTTTATTAAAAAATTCGAATAATAAAAAATATAAAAGAAACAATTGTATATACTATTTTGGCTTAACAATATAGTTTAAACGATATTTGTCCGATTATTTGCTCTGCAAAAATAGTCCGAGAAATCTATCGCCGTAGAGGTTCATTTCCAGTTAACCGGAATAGTCGAGTCTCAGAATTACGGAACCTTTCGGATATTTCGCAGCATGAACCCGGTTCTGGAGCATCCCTGCCCGTTTCACTCAGAGTTTCGGCGAACGGGAGCATAATATGTTTCTGGGCGATGTGCCAGCACAGCGTTCCCGGGGAACAACGTTCGATCCGGTACTGTCGCGAAACATCGACCTGCTTCCCGAAAATTCCGCTTAGATGAAAGCAGAGTAGATCAGGATAAAGAGAAACGATCGCGACTTTTTCGCTAAAATTGAAAACGGGATACTCAAATGGTATCTTGTTTTCTAATATTATCTTTCAGAATTCTAACTCATGCGTTAGATTTGATGCAAAAATGTGCAATATTTATCCATTAGAATTTTATGATTAATTTGACAAGATAAGAAGATATGTCATTTCAAATATGCATGCGTAGCGTCAGCATTTATATATTACATTAAATGAACGGTAATAAATCTAATGATGAGATCTCTATTCAATTAAACGACAATAATTCAACCAGACAGACAAGCGACTATTAATACACGGAGTATTAATTACTCAGTACGCGCGTGGTACTTCCGTATAATCGAATTGATGTTCAAAGCGATCTTAATCTGACATCCTGACTCACTGCTGTCATCCAGAGAATGGAAATCATTTATCCCGAGCTGTGGTAGACTTTCACACTGAGCTGAACGGTATTTCACGTTGAGTACTCAGGGAAACTACCTTAAGTAGTTTGCGGGTGTTTGTTATTTCTGCCATAAGTAGCCGAGCTGCTCGGAGCACTGTTATCTCATAAACAATTGCTATCCATCTGGAAGAAGAATGTGTGAGATTTATGTTGCTGCAAAGAGCACGAATGGCAGAACGTTTATGTCACATGATGGAATAGAAATGGCGGTATTATTATACCTCCCGGAATAAATTTTAGTATCTTGTATAAAATATTGAAGAAGAAATATTGAAGACATATAATTTAAAAAATAAAGATTTGTATACATATATATATTATATATATATGTATATACATACAAAAGATAGTTTTGCTAAAGTATATAGAATGATCACTAATTGTTGCAATAATTAATCGTTTAAGATAGCTGATATAATTGATTGTCGATCATTAAGCGATACGACATAATGGCATTTCGTAAACTTGTTTCTCCGTTATGTTAATGTGACTGAAGTAGAAATAATTTGTACGTAATTATAGGGGGGTAAACCGCTGAAGTCATTGCGGTGTACAGATTTGGGGTATTACTGGGCATTACTGCCCAGCCAGAAATGATAGTGGAATCGACGTCGATTCGACGTCAATTTGGTGATTTCGACATTGAATCGACGTCAATTCTATTATCATTTCTGGCTGGGTGGGCATTATTTAAGAGAATTATGTATTATAATAAGCGGTATGAGGTTATGCATTAATAGGCATTACCATGGCATTAATGAACATTACTAGGGCATTAGTGGGCATAAAAATTGGGCATTACTTAGGCGTTATTGGGCATTAATAGGCATTGTAAAATACAATTTTGTCCCTCGGTAATATCTGTAAATATGTGTGTGTGTGTTTGTGTGTGTGTTAAGAAACTCGAATATTAATAATTTTTATAATTTTTTTTTTAATTTCATGTAAATAAATTCACATAATCATAATAAATTCAATGAGATGGAAAACAAAAATTGAAGGGGAAATATTAAATTTTGATTAGTATTAAGAAACTTGCCATGATCCATTATAGGGAGCATAATTTCGTATTGCATCGGTGGCTAATAAGTAACTTGGGATAGACGGCATTTATTGCACGGACAATGTAACGAGATTGTCACGCCGTTGTGAAAATTACAAGATTGCTTGTCTGAGAGAAGCGTTGTTTCGCCCTATAATTAGTGGAGACGTGACGACACAGGATACCCGTATACAATCATGTTGCACTTAAATATCCACTATTGGACGAGTCGCGCATGAATTCTGTCTTCGACGCGTCGACAAAGAACAAAAAGTGTATCTCTAGAGAATCATTGCGACCAATTAAAGTATTAAGCCCATGCGAATTCATACAATTTATGCCGAAACATATTTACTTGAAACACTCTAATACAAATTTGCACTATTTCTTAAAACAGCGATGATGTTTGTGCGTGATAATTACGTACGTATACATATAGCCATTAGCAATGGGTCACAACACGGTGATAACCCGCAAACCCTTTGAGATCTCCGAAGAAAATGAAAAGCTTCAAAAATATTAGTGCATATGCATGTAATATACCTAACAATCTATGACGTTAGTTTATTTATCTTATAGAAATTTTACAATTTTTTCACAAATTATTAGAAGATTTTGCTTTAGAAAGATTTAACATATTTTAGATCATTATCTAGCAATATATTTTAGATTTTTTATCACATAAATTAATTAAATAAAATCTTTTGTCCTATTTTTAAATGCGTAGGAAAAAAAAGAAAAAATAAGAGAGAAAGAGAGAGCGGGCAGGAGAGGGTAAATTTATTATTATAATATTGAGATACTATTCATATTATTTCAAAAAATTATAAAATCGAGAATTATTAATAATATTTTCAAAAGTTTTTTCTTTTTAAAATAAAAAGTTAAATTTTATTTTTATTAATAAGTATTTAAATTAATAAACATAAAATTTGTCTTTAATTAATATTTGTGACGTGTAAGATAATTTTTAATGTAAAATCTATACATAAAATGTGTCATATGTCTATTTATATTTAACATATTATCTTAAAAGTAAATTAATGAGAAAGTTATTAAGTCTTCGATGTTGCATATGATGTATCCGTAATAAGTATCTGAACATATTGTACATTGAATTGGAATCTATTGTCAATTATTCTACTAACGTACGACCCATTGAGAACGCCATATAACAACGTCATTTACAAATCACAGTGATTTGTTTCTATCGAAGGAAGGCCGTTACGAAGGCATGGTGGATAAATTGCGAATCCATTACTAACTCTAGGTAACACGTGCTCTGCGACGTATCTCGAACAATGAATCTCTATCAATCAACATCATGCGTTAAGCTTAATATATAACGCAATGCGTTGTTCTCCCGATACACCGTAAGCAGGCGTTAATCTATGTCGAAGGTATCTATTACAAACCACAAGAGTTTGGCATCTTAAAAGGTGTTTGCGCATGCTAAATTTTCTGATATAAAGACAGTTGAGAAAATTATTAAGCAAACATAAATTAAAACAGATGCCATTAATAAAGTTTATTTTAAAATACGACAAATTTTGAAAATAAATAAGAGCAGCATCATACGTCTAGCAAGTCGTCTAATAAAAGACTGCAAAAATAAAAAATTCAATCGTGTTCATTAAATACGAATACATATTGTAACGTCAACACAAAGTACGAAACTTTTTCTGCAGCTCGAATAACTCAAAAGGATACATCAAGATTATTCAAAGTAAAAAAAACAAAGTAGAAAAAACACTGTACACATTGAAAAAATTTTCTGCTTGAAAATGTGAACAAACCAGAAGATTTTGATCATATTAATCAGAATTCTAGCTATCTCAACTCGAATTATAATACAATAGATTCAACTAGAAAATTTTAATTTGTCCATTTTTAACCAGAATTCCAATCAATGCAACCAGACTCTTTTTCTAATACAGGAAAGAGAAAAAATGGTTCATCAACGCTCACAAATAAAAAAGTTGAGAGACACGCGAGAACAAACTTTATGTCCGGTAGTAACCATAACGCGTTAACGCGTGACGTATGTCACATGTACAAAGTTATGCAGCTCTTATCAACGCAATTAATTCACACCGCTACTAAATGTCATGTGATGCCCGAAGGAAGATCTTTATGAGCAGTACGCCCACTGATCAGTCTACGCATGGTGTGATACAGCAAATACTTTATCGCGGCGGGTCACTATACGATTCTCGTTACTCTAAACGAGCTCTATTAGAGCATGAGACAACCAAGTGTTTCGATGTGATTCAGAAACGTTTTTATGACAAAGCACATTGTACCCTATTTAATCATGATTTATTAATCCTTTGATTGTCCCCGTAATTTCAAGTTATTTATTTACATGCGTAATGTTTTTGCGTTGATATCGTAAAATACTCAATGTCATTAGGAAACAAATAACATTTAACTATATTAATAGCAACAAGAAGACTCGTCGTATAATGATTAAAAGGATGTACACATAGATACATTCTTGTTATTATAAAAAACAATATTTAAACAATGAAATAACCTAAAAAAGTATATTTTGCTTACAATTAATTGTATAATGCTTTATAAAAATTTTATACTTTAATTAGAAACGTGTATATATGTTATACGTATAACATACACTTCTAGTGCATGTATAATCGTGTTTGTAGTATCCAGGGGTAGTTGGTATATCCGAATGGAGAGAGATTAAGGTTTTTTTTATACGTTACATTCACTCAATTTTTACTCACCAGAAAGGAAGTATAATAAAGTATTCACGTCACCATGTTATCAAAGATTAAACCGCGCGGCTGGCAATTTTATTGTTTCCGTGTACAATACCGTAGACACAACGGTGTAAGCATAAAAGTGTAAACAGGGAAAATGGAAAAAACGAGCAAGCACGAGAGAGTCGTAGATCGCACAAGAAAGCTATGGTAAGCCCTGTAAGCCCGCAAGCTCGCGATAGCGCGCGGAACTCGTTACACTCGGCATACAAGATCAGTGAGACGAAAGCGAGACGGGCATCTGTACGGAGGAGCAGCTTTCTGAGGCTCATCTACTTCTAGACCGGTTTATCGCGATTTCGTGTTACGAAGATATAGTGGAATTTCGGTGCCTCGTATACACGTCCGAGATTAATCGTTGTACTTTTCTCGTTAAGCGTTTATGGCTCAGAAAGAGAAAGATTGATTTTATACATAATAAACATTCCAGAGCGCTATGAAATTTGTAATGATTATCTCTTCATAAAAATCCAGCATTACAACGAAGAGAATTGATTCTGGAAAAAAATTATGAAAGTTTCGTAAAACTTACTATCGATTCTCTTCACTAACAATAAGAAAGTAAAATCACAAAAGTTATAAGGAAAGTATTTTCTCAAAGAGAATGTCATTCCTCGAAAAATTTTTTTAAATTATGCAACGCTCTGCAGATAAAAAATTTATAATATATTGAACAAGTGATACTGTATAAGTAAATATTATTAATTAATTAACGCAGATATTAATTTAACGAATTATTTGCATACGTTTGTATATATTCTGCATATAACGTGTAATGATTTATTTGCCTTATATTTTAATAAATTTTATACATATACATACTTATGGCAATGTTTATAAGCTTTACGGTGAATAATATTTAACAAAGATGTGATAAAGATCGCGACATAGACTGCTTCCTGAAATCGAGACTCGCCGTCCTCGGTAAAATGGACGAGCACGAAAGGCAATCACTCGTATCGAGAAGCAATTCCACGCGTATTTCTCCCAAACGGTTTATCATACACTTCCGTGCTGTGAAACGAGCATCGAATTTTCAAGCATTTCTTACTTTCTGCGCAATTTTTGACTTCTCTCTCTTCTCCCCTCTCTCTATCTATTTCCGACTTCAATAATAAAAACTTTAAAAATAAAATAACATTCTCTCTTTAATCAACAAGTTTTCAAAAATTTTGTAAAATAAATTCGCAAATGGCATGTAAAACACTTATGGCAGAATTTAAAGTGCGTTGAAATCGTTTAATATTTATAATACTTATCGTTTTTCAAATACAGCTTTGTGAAATAACGAAATACGTTAAATGTGAAATGCAATACAATCGACTGCTCGATGCATTTCTCAATGGGCAATACATGAATACCCGATATTACGTGATATGCTGTACATCGTATTTCCAAAGTTCACGACGCTATCAAAGATTCAATAATCCATAGTTTGTGAAGTAGGTCGAAATTCTCATGTGGATTGCTGCGAGCACGCGACTAATACGATAACGGTAATAACATAAGCGCAACAATCTCTAATTAATAATTACTTTGTCAATAATCACAGCTTCGCCTTAAAGTTGTTATTCGAGTATCGTTAATAAACGGAAGGCATTGGCGAGAAATGATAATAAGTGAAATTATATCATTCTTGATCTATCTCTTTATGTATATTGACATGATTATGTTTTATGATCAATATATATTTAATGTAGATAAATTTATTTTGTTTATATCGTAAAGTGTGTATATTCATTTAAAATTAAAATGCGATGTCAAGACTGAAATAGCATTTCTAGATTAAAAAATGCACGTTAATACTTTTTCTTTAATTTTCTTCTTTAATTGTTAATTTAAGAAGGATTGAAAAAAGATTTAAATATAATTCATAAGTAGGTCATGTCCTGCGTGAATTTCTCTTCACTCTCAAACTACCTCTGTAATATTAAACTAGTGAATAGCCATCGTCGAATTTTGCATTCCTTTGTGTCATGAAAAGGATCAATTTCCAAACTCCCTTTGTATCGCGCAGATACATAGACTCTTGTTCCACCTCTGAATTTTAATGTCATCTGAACTTCCTACATTGTTCATAAATATTAATCTTTTATGATAATTTAATTAGTTGAATAAAGTGAGGCAATACGTTCCGTAACTAAAACTACGTATACTACCATTCTTGTAATGCTTGCTGCTTATTTCTATAATATTATTTTGTCTACTTTTATTGCAGCAATTGAAAAGTTAATTAATCTGAGAAATGAAGGAGCTTGCCATAAGAATACTCTGTGATTTATGCTCTGCTATAAATAAAAGTAAAAATATTTTTAAAAGTGGAGTAATGTCTATGGCTGGACCGGGAATACGCAAAAGCATGTATAAATTATTCTTGAAAATTTTATTACGTTACCGCCGGACGATGAAAATATGTCGGGAAGGTAATAATTCATATTACAATATAACGGACGACGAGATGCAGAATGCGAACTAGTCCTCCAGGAAAATATTCCGCAGGACATTCAATGACAAAATATAGCGACGACGGAATGATAAACACGGAACATTTTTGCATTCTTCGGAACGGTAAGCCGATCTCGCCGTTTCCTTTGCCGCGCATAGCAGCAGTTTTCCGTGATTCGTAGCAGCATGAATTTAAACGTCGCATCCAGAGCTATAGCCATAAACGTGACGAGAAATTCTGAGTAGGTCAGAATGAGGCCTTTGGCTATTTGGTTCCGGTTAGCCGGTCGAGTTTGCACACGAAGACATAGGCGGTGTATTCATATTGGCAGATGCAACGATTATGCCGCGAGGTTTCAAGCAAGAGACTTATACTTAAACATCCGATAAATTACACCAACTAAAATTCATGACATATATACTTACGAACGGAAATTCAAACGTATACAATTTCGATGCTGCACGAAATGTTTCAATATCAGCACCAGAGAAGTTAATTATCTGTATATTTCTACGCACTGTTATCTACTTCTCTTCACATGTTAACAATTGTAACATATGTTATCATCGACTGCGCAAAAGCCTTTTGTTTAGCTTACTAAAAATTTTCCATCTAGCATTTACATACATCGTTTTGTATTCGTACCCTACAATTCTCGGGGCGGAACAAACGCGCCATTCACGTTTTCGAGGATGAACATGCGAGCGGAGCGCGCTGGGAGATTGCATGGTGCCGAAGAAAGAGCGTAAAAGGGAGAGGCGACGCGGAGGCGCGGCAGCCTACATATCGCGGGAAAGCGAGTTTATCGATTCCCTCGACATTCCTATTTCGGGCCGAGATATGTCGACAGCAATGGGTGCTGTTGACCGACATCGTGATGTCCAGGAATTCGTGACACGACGTCTGTCGATCGGGCAGCGCGAATTACCGGAGACCGTCGACCTTCTCGTGAGAATGCATAAATAACGACCGCGGTACAAGAAACGCGAAATAAGAGAGAGGATGATTGCGAACGCGCCAGCACAAATTTTACAATGTAATTCTCTCCAGAAAGATTCGGTTTACTGAGACTTGGTGAAACAAGAGTGAACGTACGTGTACGTTGACGTTGTCAATGATTTGCGGATTTCGAAAACACAACACGTCAAAATTTAATTTTTCTTTGTTAGACTCAAAGAAATTTTCATGAAATATTTACAGCAAATTGCAAAATTATTTATATAGGAAAAGAATCTAGTTAAATTTTTAAATATTTAAACAAAACCGTTCTTTCCACGTATATTCTGAAAATCATTTATTTTAACCCTCCGTCTGCAATGTGGGTCTTTTTTGGCACAAGGGAAATTTCATTCTCAAATTTTTCCGAAATAAAGGAGAACAGAAAGAGTCCATTTTCCTTTTTAAAATATTTTGTTAAAAACTATTTGATAATACAAGAGATGTTGGAAAATAACCTCGAATTTTTCCACATTCTTTGAAAACCTAGAGCAGTAAAAAAATAAATTGCAGACAAAGTTGAGTTTAACAATAAACTTTTTAAGAACAAAAAGGAGATAAAGTTATGTTTATAAATCGCGATTCAATACGTGTAAGATACAATTTTGTATTAATCAAATTATAGAAGTCTATTTAGGAACAAATTAATTAGACAAAACACAATATAATTAATAAAATCATTTATAGGAAGAGGAATTGTATTAAAAAAATCATCGAATTAACTCGTACTTCTTTGCTGTAAATTCTCATGATGAGTGACGTTGAGCGGCTTCTATAATAGCATACTACAGTAGAAGACAATTATCCGGAGCAATCAAATGCGGTAACCCTCCAGCATTGTGGCACACGATACGCGCAATTTAATCATTCGACTTAATCATCCGCGACCAAAAGCCCGGAAGCGGAACGCTAATCGTTGGATCGGCATTTATGTCTCATATAGACGTAATATACGGAACGCGCGACAGAACTCAGGAAATATGCGAATCGCGCGACAGGAAAATTCTCAGACAACGGCATGGCCTTCGGAACGCGGTCGTCTCTTTGGCTAACGCAATTGCTTTATTCAATTACAGTCGGACACAAGAGAACAAAGAGAAAGGCGAGATGTTTCATTAATTCAAATTACTCGAACTCGGCTCTTTTATCGAGTTAAATGAATTAATCGTGATTTGGAAAGACTGAATTGACAGTGCCAAAACTTGTACACGCTGTAATGGATTGACGTCTTTTTTACCATGAATATTAAATGTAATATTTAAATATTTAATACTTATGTAAAATATTTAATACTTAATTTGTTATATTGGTAACATACTGATTATTCCTTATTGCAATCACTTTTTTATAGCACTAAAAGTTATATAAAAAATTACGAGAAAATAAACATCGATACATGTAAACATAATATCACATTATACCATCCATATCGTACATCTAGTATAAAATAAATGATATGTTTCATGCATATAATTATTTCAAAAAGTAATATACGTCATGTATCATAATATCTTGTTATTTAATACCTTGTAAACGTGCTTGCATAATTTTTCAGTCATTCAATATAATTCACGAAATAAATATTATGTAATAACGAGATATACTCGAACCGGCGCGGCGCGGCGCGTCAGGACACAGTAAATTATCCACGAGCCATTAAGATCCCGATCTCGAATACAATTTTATCAAACGCAGTAAATTTTGTGTTATCAAAAAAATACATTAGCACTGTACGATCGTAACGGCTGTTTTCGATTTCCGCGATTTCCCCGAGTATGTTTAAACTTTTCTGTCATATGAATCGTTACGAAGTCTCATAACACATGCGTCAGCCATTTAATAATAAGCTAACTCACGGTGAAACACGAAGGAATCATTAATTATCTTCATTTGGCAGCATTAGCAATCACTACGAATCTGTACTTCTGGAGGTATGCCATGTCCTAATAAAAAAGCAATCCTCTTGGTAACAACTTTCCATTTCGTTCAGAAAAATATTGCGAAATGTCAGAGATTCTTTAGATTTTACTAAGATCAGATCTTTAGATTTTACTGCGTTCCGTTATTTTTTGCTCACGCGGCAAAAGAGTTAGTATAATTTGAATCTTACGCGCTACGAAATCTTCGAACATACAGTATAGATTTTTACTTTAACAGAACACTTCTTCAAATTAATTAAGAACATTAATTTCAGAGTGACGTTCTTTCACAATTTATAATTAATATAAAATCACGATTATATACGTTAAAGTATTTCAATCAGACAAAGATGAAATCTCTATAAATATACACAAATTTATCATGAATAAAATCTTAAATTCTAGAAGACTGTAAGTGTAACAAATTGAATGAAAAAGAAAAAAATTACAGAAAGCCGACGAATGTTTCACATTACGCAAAGAGAATGTATCTTTTATCCGTTTAGATGAGAAAAGAAATGTCAGATGAACTTGAAATTCATGAAATACGCTCTGTTAAAGCTTTGAGCTTACTGGGAGCTTTGCGTGTGCACGAACTTTTGGATAATAGCAAAAAGGAAGTTCATGTCGAGGAAATGTCCTGCTACAATGTGCTTTAAACAACAAATTACTCTAATCTACAAAACGACAATAGATATACAGATTAGCACAACATTTATAGTATTAACTTATTAATATGATAACGCCTTATAAAAAGTACCTATGTATAACTACAGTTTGCACAAACATCGGTGAAAAGTAGCATTTGTAGAATCAAATTCGAGAACATACGAATGAAATTCTTCATTCTTAATTAGCAGGATTCTTGTTTTCTTTAATTTACAGGAGCGCCATTATAGTGACATTGTTTTATTTTTCACGTCGAACTGCTATGCTTGCTCTTATCGTCAATACTTGTTTTGTCGAATTCCTAATATTAAAATTAACTATTGGCTATATACAGATACTCGTAAATAAAAACTTTCACCTCGTTTGTATACTAATAAGAGTAATAAGAATAAGTCTTATTCGCGTTTCACTACTTGTGTAGTGTACACGTCTTACTTGATTTATCATCTTATTCGTTTTATTCCAGGCATTCTTAAATCTTACCCATATTTTTCGATTTACTTTTCTCTCGACGTCAAAAACATAGTTTCACGAAAATTTACTTTTTCGATTATCGAGTCGCCGTATTGAATCTACTATTTTGAATTCTTAATTTATGATATCATATTTAAATTCGACGAACCAAAAAACCTTTTACAAGTTTTTAATAGATTTGGCCACTTTTAAATATTAGTTTTACCGTAGCGGATGGGAAGTCAATCGTAAGTGGTTTTGAACAGTGTTTTATATTTTGAGACAAGAAATACAATGAATTATAATAAAGCTTAAGGAAAAGGAATAAATTTAAAAAAATAGATCCACTCGCCTTTTAAGGTCAAGAGATATAAATGAAAAATGAACTGTAGCTTTCGCTATCATATTTCATTTATGTAAGTATATCAAACACGTTAAATATTAACGTGAATGGAGCGGAAAAACTGAATCTTATTTATAGCGCGCTCAAATATTTATTTTGTGTCTTGGACGACACACACGTATATAGATAAAATTTTTATTCTTATTCTTTTGTTATCCATATTGATTGTTCTTACTTTTACTTTTTCTCAAATACTTATTGTATTATCAAAAATGTGTGTATATGAAATATAAATGTATACACGGAAAAAACGGCTACGGTTGCCACGACCAAAAGTCGCCCATCAATACATTTTTTGCAGTTATAAGAACTATAGTATGATTGTGATAACCGTAAAATTAGCATATTTTAACGATTATGGCTCTTAAGATATGTCCATCTTACAGTTATCACAACCAAATATATTGATGGGCGAAAATTATCATTATTTCCGGTTGTGACAACCGTAATATTTTTTCTGTATACGAGTATCTGTAGTGTATTGATGGGTCCGTTTATTAAGGTTGCGTTCCATTTGACGCTTGCAACGCTCTTGGAATCATTTCATCCTTATTATTTTAAGCGTTGACAAGGACAAATAATGCTCGCAAGTGTTGTGAATGCCAAGTAGAACGCACTTTAATTGTAAGTCTAAATGATCATTCCTGCGGGAATAAAGAAGTTCTCATAGTCAAGAATCTGCAAGCTATATATGTGCCAACCGACTATCTGGAATCTAAGATCTTCGGCACGAAGTATCCGTGAAACTGAGAGGATATGTGGTAGCGAATCAGATATAAGGAAGGAATTGTGTCGAACAATGACTTATGGATCTAAGGTTCCATGGATTCAGTAATCCCAGTGAAAATCGGGAATCCATGAAGATGTCTGTGGTATCTCCGATTTGAAATAGATGCTTTTGGACAGTCTGAACATACGGACAAATCAAGAATTTATCTTATCCGTCGAGAGGGAATCTCTTACTACAACGGCAACATCGATAGCCGTGAATGAAATATTTTCGACATGAAATTTACGTCACCTGAATGTAACCTGACTGAGTCCAATAAATGTTAACGTAAGTGCGATGGGAAAATTGGGTCTGCATTGCAGCGCGTTCAAACATTTATTTTGCGTCTTCGGCGACAAAGCGACTGCCTATCGCGCGGACATTTATCGATTTCTCGGGATTCCTTCGTGCCTCGATATCGAGGTTGATCTGCTTTCAAGTTGATCGACGGAACCGACACTGAGGCACGCGACGAATTTCGGATATCGAATCGGCGATCTTGGCGAGCGGATTCTTCCGCGCTACGGGAATCCGACCAGTCGAAATCGCAAGGAATCGCATCGTTTCTGACGAAGAGACGGACGAGCTGTGATTGATGGTTTACCGAATCCTCCCGTAATTTCCGGATTCACCCGCTGCATTAGACGCTATTTGTTATACGGGCTATATGCCAGGATGAATCTTTTATCGGAAACCAATTAGAGTATAATTAGTGCGCGGCGAGGTCAACGCTGTCGATATCGTTAAAAAAGGCGGAACTAATACCAATTTATTGATTTGATTAAAATGAAAATTATACATCGACAACAATTATGTATTATCTAATAATTTTAAATCTGTGCTTTTAATAAATTATTATTATATACAGGATGGTCCATCACTGACGATAAATATTTTAAAGACAAATTCTTTGTGACATTTTAAGATGAAAAATACATAAACTCAATAAAGATGGCCAGTGTGAAGATGCTTCCTCGAACTTCATGTTTTTGATATTAACAAAATTTAACATCTTCACGCTGATCTGAGATGACTTGTCATCTCTGAGCATGCAAAATTCTGGCTCCGTCATTCGTAATTTTTAAACTCTTCCTATTTGAAAATTGTCTTTATTATATAATAATTAATAGCCTCGATATTTTCGTATTAAACTTTTCTTAAAATGTTACAACAAATCTGTCTTAAAAATATTTATTGTCGATGATGAGACACCCTATATGTCAGATAGTGCAATTTTGTATAAATCCTGTATTCGATTAGACGTATGTCCTTGAAAGTAAGAAAAAATTAGATGTGATTATTAATTATTTCTACCTCAGTCGAATGACATTAACATAAAGGAAAAATAAGTTTGCGAAATGTTGTTTTGTCACATCAATATCAATTATATTGGATATTAACTATCTTAAATGATTAATTATTGTAACAATTCATAGTCAAATGTATCTATAATGATAGGAATGTGGCAAGTCATAATATTAAAGAATAATAATTCATTTCGCCGAAATATATAAAAGAATTCTACAAATAAATTTATATCTTTAGAGTCAAAATCGTAATATTCCATGGCGTTACAACTAGATTGAATTGCCGAATGATCGTTTCGTCTTTATGATTGCCTTTATACTGGTCAGCCGTTACATGTCACGTCTGTGAAAGGAAGCAAGCCTGAAACGCCGGTCTCGTGGGACAGAGACTGCTCGTAAACGCGAAATCGCTTATAAATGCGATAGTCAATCGCGCGATCGTTAACCGGTTTATCACGATCGATTTCGCCGTCTGTCGATTTGCGACGCTGGGTCCGAGATTGAGCAAGCTCGCGAGAGAGGCAGCAGCAATTTGCATAATTCACAGTTCCAAACATCGTGACGAACTCCCGAGTGACGTGGATAGTGACATTATCATTACGGTATCAGGCACAAAGGGTCTCTTGCATATAATTAAGCTCGGCGAGAAGACGAATGAATAATAGCACAAGCTTCTCGAAAGGGCGACGTAAGAGTACCGAGAACTACGTACAAGACGTTACACAGGAACCCTTTCTGTTTTTTGTTACACTTTGCGTGTATAACAGGAACCAGTTTCACGTTGAGCAAATGGGAAGCAAGATACGCTTGTAATAGAGCACATCGTTACTGTACGTATCGTTCATTTTTCAAAGTGTCTCTTTAAAGCTCTCCGATTTACGCATACTATGGAAATGTCGGTCGTCCCGACTTTTATCGAGTCACACAAGCTCGCGTAGGTATATTTTCTCAGTCGTCGCGCGTGTCGTTCGTAATTTGTCGCATTTCAGCGCTTTTCAGGTCACCGGACCCCGTGCGTTATACATATATTCGCGCTCGGTATATTTTAATTACATTTCTTAATTTAAAATCAACTTTTTGTTTATGGAGCTCTTAATTTATACACGAGTACTCTGTGCATGCAATTTACAAAACATTCATTAAACAAACGTTTCAAGATAAAAAGAGAGATGATAATTATACTTTTCTCTTGCGCTCTTCTGTAATAATAACACACTTGAATGTAAATTTTTCTTTCTTGTATGAGAGCGCACAACTAAATAGAAAAGGTAGAAACAAAGGAAGGGAGAAATAGGAACAGACCTCTCCATATTAATTGCAAGAATGCCACTTTGTGTATGTCGCATAAATTAAAACAAAGCGTGCATCTACCACGCTATAATTGCGAAGATTGAAATCATCCTGGAAACGCGGCGAGTCTGGTCAGTATGGATTTATCTGGAATGAAAATCAGTGCATATTCCTTCACACGGATTTGTAAAAGCAAGTGCGATCCATCAGCGCGATTGCAATTAGTGCCTGGACGCGACGTCCTGACGACCCGAATAAACACGGCGACGTCGAGAAGCGTGTTTGCAGTCATAGACGAGTGCACCAGAATGCAAAGCAAATAGCACGGCTCGATTGCCGACATAGTTATAGTCATAGAAGAAAGATATTAGGGAAAAGTGCTGCCGAAGCATTTATCGATCTTTTCTTCATTACAAAGTGTAAAGCGATTTCTTTTTATACAGACATCGATATTTCATAGTGCAGAATACAAACTAACAAAAGCGAATTATTATCGATGATTAAAATGAGGTGTAAAAAATATATTTATTTCTAAGTATACAAACTACATACTTTGCTGACGAAACTAGAGAGATTGGAGAATCAGGTGCAATTAGAGATAAATTCAATTCCGTTAAACTTGCCGCGCACTGTTTGAGAAACGCATTATGAGAACGCGCTGCAGTGTAAAATTGATGATATCAGCGGAGTCGTAATTGGGGTCCAAAGAGATATGTTCCAAACGGTTAAATAAATGCAACGACACCAGATCACTCACTCGTGAATACGAACGCGATAAATTTGAATGTCTATTGAAATTATTCGCTACAATAATTTCGCTTAGGTAAGCTTCAAGGAGGAACTCTGCGCAAATATCCTTTGATCAATTCAGCGTGATCTTGTACAAAAGAAAATCTTACGAAAGACTCGAAAGTTGAACTCGTTTAAGCTATTTTGCTGCGATTTTTTCGGAATTATGTAAAATTTGATTGTTAAAAAATCCATTGCGATGTTCAAGAGTTGTTAATTATTGTTTAAAAACAATAATAAATTTAAATGAAATGAAATAATATATAATGTAACTATACGTTTATAAAATGTGCACATTATATGTAGGTTCATTTCCAAATAAATTAAAAAATTTAAAAACTTTATTCCTATATTAAACAATTAGACATATGTAAAAAAATATTATATTAATAATTATGATCATATTTATATACTGAAGAGAAAAGAAAAAATCAGACAATAGTTTAAGTAAAAGAATTAAGTAAAAGAACTTTCAAGTAGAAAAAAATGTGTTATCACAACCTATAGAATCATATTAAGTTTATGGAGAAACTGGAGAGCTAGTCAATTTTTCCATATGGATAATCCATTTGTATTATTTATCGCACGTAAGTATGCAATTCAAAGGCTGGCAATCCATCACTGCGTTCAATGAATGTCCGAATGATGTATCGCTAAAGTGCGAGAAGTAAGTTAACGAACTGTTCTTATCGCAAAGAATTCCATTTCTTTATATAAATCTCACGTAATTAAATTGCATTTTCTTATTCGTGTATTTCTTTTTTCTTAATTTTCTAATGATTAATTATTATTAGAATTTAAGTTTTGTAAAAAAAAAAAACGTTCTTTTATTATTGAAAATGGATAAAATAGATATAATTATAAGAATAATTTACAATGCAATTTGCAATAGATATTACTACAATTTTCTTCAATTAGAATGAGATAGGTGTTTTACAAATCCTTCTTCTCATTTAATTGTCTTTAAGTATTCTCGAAATCTCGTGAAGCAAATATCTTTATTCTCGCCTATTTCACGATAAGAATAGATTTTATCTTGTTACATGCAATACAATTTTCGCAGTTCCCACAACTGCAAATTTTCGCAGCTAAAACAAAGAACTGTATTCCTTCGCAATAAATCGCGACTGTTTGTTGTTACGTCTAAATGCACGCGAGGAGATTTAGAATTTTAATGAAGGCCTCAAAATTTGCGACGGCACATTGCCAACCGGATATAAGATTTAATATTCATGAAATGTATACCACTTCCTGCTCGTCACTTGTGAGGATATAAATCTTTCTCTGAGTACATTCTCTTTCTCTCTCTCTCTCTCTCTCTCTCTCTCCCCTCTCTCTCTCATAATTTTTCTTGACTTAAGGAGGGCGTTTAAAGTGGTTGATTTAGAAATTTTAATACAAAAGTTAAAGGGATTTGGACTAAAAGGAACAGTTCTAAGTTGGTTTAAAAGTTACTTATGTAATAGAACTCAAATAGTTAAATTTAATGGGAAGATATCTAATGCAATTAAAGTTAAATTAAGAGCACCGCAGGATTCTATGTTAGGGCCATTATTGTTTATATTGTATATGACTATTGTGAGCGATTACAGCGATTACAAAAATTACAGAACCAGGGTATGAGAATTATACTGAGGTGCGACAAAAGAGAGAAAGTAGTAAATATGCTTGAAGTCTTACAATTCATGTCAATAAAAGAAAGAATTGAATATAATATATGTCAACTTGTCTATAAGATAGTGCATGGGTTATGTCCAGAGTATTTAAGTGGTAATAGTCGAACTGTACTATACACAGGGACAAGACAAAGAGGAAACATATATATATATATATATACATAGATAAGAGGTAGAAGTAGGGAGGAGCAAAGAATACTATGGCACGATGGATTTAAAATGCTTAACGATTTACCTAATGAGATAAAAAAAGTAGCAAAATTTGTGTGATTTTATTGTTATCTGATGAAATTGTTAGTACAATATATTAGAAGGAGGGACAGAAGAGTATAAAAGCGTGAGAATGAAGTGAAGAGAGAGCTACTATATAAGAGACTTCTATAAGTAATTCATATAGTATATGTTATTATGTTAAGATGTTACTATATTAGTGATGATAGTATAAGATATTAATGGAATGGAGAGTAGAGTAGGATAGAATTTAAAAATGGATAAATATTAAGATGTTAATTGTGAGATTGCATTGAGTATCTTGAATATATTTTATGTAATGAATTTTATGTAGCTAGTGAAGCTAATAAATATCGTATTATCATCGCATCATCTCTCTCTCTCTCTCTCTCTCTCTCTCTCTCTCTCTCTCTCTCTCTCCCTCGCCTCACGTCGTATGTCTTTTTCCTTCTCTACGCTGTCGATAATTTAATGCAGTTCTACAAATAACGGCAATCTTGTTTATATGTATATTTGCACTTTGATTCATAAAAAGCATTACATTCGATGCATTTCCGCATTGAGCTTATACTCACACATGTCAAATACATGTCACATGCACGTCTGCCATATCCAATATTAGCTGCCTGCTGAGCGTCTGAAAGATACTATATCTGTTCGTTTCGACAAACTTTTTGTTGTTATATATTTTCGCTCTTGCTAAATATTGATATATCGATAAGATTAATTTTGTTATATCATTTCTCATTCTTATATATCTGTCAATGTATAATATTTCACTCCTCATTTTCATTTATATTAACATTCTTTGTGAAAATCCATGATCAATTCTGACAAAAAATAGCAATTCTACGTACAAAGCAGAATATCAAGTAAAATTTTTCAAAAGTCATTTTATTACTGTACGACACATGCACCTGGCAGATAAAATGCAGAACACACGTATTGTGATACATATACTTGTTTAAATGCCATTGTGAACGTATAAAGGACCATTAGCGTGGAAAAATCGAACATTCACCGCAGGCTCGTACGCTCACACATGCGTTCGCGTGCGTACAATCTCGTTTACACGAAATTCTCATTTTTCAATCATGAAACAAAAATGACGTTATTCTGGTGTAATTTTATAAAAAAAAGAAGAAACTATTTTCAAATTATAATACGCCATTATCTGTCATTTCGCACACGTATCATATTCGCATAATATACTCGTATTATAATAGAAGCACTTATCACGCATTGTAATATTTTATGTTACTACATTGTGTAATTAATTGTGTGTGTGTGTGTGTATGTATGTGTGTGTGTGTGTGTGTGTATCTTCAAGCACGCAACATTGATCGTGGGTTTTCTGAAGTTCTCTCTAAATTGTTGGATTGAAATCTCACTTCAAAAGAGTTAAA
Source organism: Mycetomoellerius zeteki (assembly GCF_001594055.1). Lineage (NCBI taxonomy): Eukaryota > Metazoa > Arthropoda > Insecta > Hymenoptera > Formicidae > Mycetomoellerius > Mycetomoellerius zeteki. The sequence goes on from NW_017256062.1 coordinate 125,002, forward strand.
ATACTGCCATCATTGAAAAAAAGTGAAAAATTTTCATGAATAGGAATGGTAGACTTTCTTACTCTTTTGGAGTGAGATTCACTCCAAAATAAAAGAAAATTGCTTTCCTTTGGAGTGAACCTCACTCTAAAAAAAAGTGTGAAAATCTGCCACTCCTTTTCAAAAGTAAAAATTTTTCACTCTTTTTCAATAGTGGCAGTATTTTAAATTTTTTGGAGTGAGATTTCACTCCAAGAAATTTTGAGAGAAATCTTGGTTTATTTTTTTGTTACTTCAGCATGTAATTACGCTGACTGCGATTAATTATTTTTCCCGCATTTCTTATATGCACGTACATTTTAGAAAGTTCCATTCACTATTATCTCGACGCATTTCCGTTATAATAAAACGCTACAATTTTTACATTAATCAGATTAACTTTGAATAACAAAATACAAGCAACACATTTAGATTAATACCTCTCACATACGAAGGTAAAAAGATAAAAATATAATGTAGAAATAATGTTGCTCATTATAACAATCTATTTAAAAATGTATTGTATATTCTTTGATGAAATTTTATTCTTTTATATTATTTTGCCATTACTTTTAAACTTTACGAGTCGCTTTCGGTAAACGGAAACGTTAAATTTCATATCGTGTGTGTGTTGAAAGTAAGCCGAGATTGTCAAATGAGTTAATGATAACAACATATCTTATCACAGTTAGATACGGTCAAGGATACGTTTGGCTGCACAGCTGAGCACACGTGCAAGGAGACGCGTTGGCATTTCTACACGCGTTTACCATCAGTCACGAGTCTCTTACGTCAAATGCCTCGAGAAAATCTTTTTGCGTAGATATTTCCGCCTTGGCACGCCTACCGGTTAATTATGTTCACTGTATATAGCAAAGATATTTGCGCAGCAGAAAAAACAAATCAATTTGCAATTTAAATAATATTACATAACAAGTACGAAGGCTTCATCAATACAAGTACTCGAGTTTTATGCAAATTTCATGGTCGTGATAGAACCGATATGAGATAACCATATTAATCTTTCGTAGATACACACATATTCTTATTTATTCCGTAAGCATCTGGATCTTTTTTGTTCAACCTAAATCTTCTTACTGTTCTAGGTTTTTAAAAAAATCTAGAAAAAAATTCATCATTTTTACTTTTCAATATCTCTGCTACATTGCCAAATAACTAATTCCAATATTAAAACCTTTATTTAATAAAAATTAAAATTTGTGCCAAGAAATTCGAAAGCGTAATTTCGCCTGAATAGAAAAAAAGACCCAGTGTGCCTACGAAAGTTAATAACAATCAATTGTGTTGTCAATTTTAATCCTAATACTTTTTTAACATTAATCCTATATAAATATACATCTATACTTATTAAATAAAAATTAAAACTAATTAAAAAGTGCATAAAATTAATAAAGGAAGTTAATTTATTATTAGTTAATATTTTAATATTTTTAAGAATAAATAAATTCCAAAAATTGAAGAATAATTCAAAGAATTTAAATATAAATAAGGCTGAATCAGAATTACTGTTCGTTGTAATTTTTAAACATAAAAGATTATTGACTGCATGGTAATATAAGTTAACATTTTTTTTAATAGAAGCTATAAAAAGGTACTGTATAAAAGAAAAGTTAATTTTTATATAAAAGCTATAAAAAAATATTTTTTTAAATTATCAGGACGACTTCAAACTTTGTTCTATATATGGATATCTGTACGAAGAAACACGACGATTTGTGCACGAAACTGTTAAGCGAATCTCACAGGTGAGAAGCTGCCATATCGGAGGGTAATTAAACGGCCGAATAACTACCTTGTTTGCGTACGGTAATCCATGTGGGATAATAATTTTCGCTAATTAGCCTTGAAATCGCCGGCGCAGCGGCGCTCTCGATATTTTCTATCACGTATTTACTTAAGCTTTTATGCATTACGTTACGATTATCCCGATGATTATGCAATATTCTGACAAGCATATAAATCTATTTTTGCCAAGAAGTTTTTAGAGAAATTTTGATAATCAATGTCCGACTTCATATTTAAATAGTAATTGATTTTGTTTATGAATTTTAGTACAATAAATAATGTATCGATGTATTGTTAAACTTTGTAAGATGAGAACATTTTAATCTGAGAACATTTTCATCTTACGATCAGTTTGTCGCTGAAATATGTAATGGGGAAAATTCAAAAACTCTGCGAATTTTTGAACTCTTCAACAAGACACAAAATGCTAGCTGAAAAATTTCTTATTTCGGTCGGCCACAAACTTGGTGAAACGTGGTATCACGCATCGAAATGATTTTCGAAGAGCAACTGACATTGTTCGTTACAACTCTCGCGCATGTATGACTTATTCTGCGTTCACGATACAATCGCACGCAATATCAAGAGCGCGCGACTCGTAAATCCGGAGTGCATGTAGTTGAAACGAATCGCGTTCGAAATCGGAAATGCATTTGATCGACTAGTCACGCAGCCGGGTTATCGCCGAACAAGCGTCACGAAAACACGGGATTTCCCGGTGCAACGACCAAATAAATATAAATATTTCGCGGGCACGAATATCCAACGCGTCAGTCAAATGGACACTCTGTTTTGAAAACTAGATAATACTACTCTAAAGTGTCGATTGAAAGTACTTCTATCGACGGGAGTATATTTATAGCCTTGGATTGTATCGCCGATTTTCAAAAATATAAATAGAAATATATATAAATTTGAAAAATTTATATAATATAATTCAAAATATTATAAATTAGTCTATATTATAAATAAGCCTAGTATCAGGCTACTCCTCGCCCTGATGAAGTGGACTGCAAGGTTCACGAAACGTTGGCATTCCAAGAATGGATCTGAACACGGAGAAAACCCGCGAAACGCAAGATTGTCATATAGGAAACACCCGTGGAAGTCTCAAGAATATTAATATTATAAATTAAATATTATCAATTAAAAGCAAAGAGTTTGTGACATATTATTCAACGTTATATTATTGCCAATTAATAAATTTTGTTGTCAACAAAAAATGTTTAAATAACATAATCGCATTATGTTAAATTCACACTCGAATGTGTTAAAAAATTCAGCACAAACTGTTAACACAAATGTGAGTGGACCTTTTCCAACACAAATACACAAATTGTTTTACTGTGATGCAAACAATATCCTCCTGATGCTTCTCTGTATAATCAAACAGTGTTTGACGTTACATACATTCAAAGAAAAGTTTCTTCGATTCAAAAAAGATTTGTTTGAATCAAAGAAATTTATACATTTCTATACGGTTAAAAAAAAGTTTCTTTTCTATTTAAACGTCATTTTTTTAATCAAGTAAATTTTTATTTTTACTTCAACTTAAAAAAAAACAAAAAAAAACGATTTCTTCAATTTAAACATAACTTTTCTCTAGGTGTAGACTTATCTAGTCAGTAGACTTATCAGTCATTAATTTTCTATACGCAGAGACACTTCAATGTGATACAAACTTTCCCGACTGCATCGTGGGAACAGATAATTGGCAGTATACACAAATAAAAAATAATATTGCTTATTTTTTATTGTCGCATTTGTATTTGCTATGTATCATTGACGCAAATGTATACATCAACATCATGCCCCATTTCCACTCTATTTGATGTTGCTACATTCTATCACGTTGCACGTCGTTATCGATAGGTTTATGATTTCATGATATTTATTCCGGAAGTAAATAAACAAGTTTATTTATCGTCGTTTGCGAGAATGATTTTTCTAGAATTCGCACCACTTCATTTCTTTCGCCATACATCTATTTTTTCATTGAGCCATACGCAAACGAGATATTATACTCAAAATGGAGAGAAGCATAATCAAACGCTCTCTATATCGTTAACTTTCTAAGACCCAATTTTTGCTGGTAACAAACACCGAGACTCGCGAAAGTAAATCCCCATTTCAGTTCAGACTTTGAAAATTGCGCATTAAAGCAAACGATGCAACTCGAATTGAGGCCAATTATTTCTAAAATTGTGTTCAAATATAATCAAACATCACAATCTTTCTATCGATCGTGAGATTATTGTTCATTATTCATCAAAATTGTCATTAATCATCGTTTTATATCATATTAAAATCAAAGCGTTCAATATATACTATATTTATTAAGAGATCGTTTTAATTCAAAACTTTCCAAAGGAAGAAATCGTTACGACAAGAGAATATCACATAATATGTATACGTATGCACGTGCATGGCTTATTATTCAACAGAATAATAACATTCAACAACGTCTTGGCAGGCTGATTTGTCACGCTACCTCGACATAAGCAATATAACTATCATATAGGATACTTTAAACTTCGACCATTAATTTCAACTAACTTACTCACGTTATCCTGGACTACGATGGCGCGCGATTCGATTATCTAACGGTACAGTGAACACATTTCCTTTCAACTAGTAGACTCTTACCTGAAACATAAAGAAGTTACGGTTATGCTTCGCGAGCGGATTGATTTATTCGTAGTATGCGATTCGCAATTTTCTAATAGATGAAAGTAGATTATTACTCTTGCAAAGTATGCCAATGGAACAAATTGTATAGGTCAGAGAGAAAAAAAAACCATAAATCCGTATAAATCAGTATAATATAAATATGCGTTGCTATTAATATAGCAGCTATATAAATGTGTGTATTCCGTATACGCGAAATGTTGGTAAGTATATGCACACAATTGGAAATTGTGTGTTAAATTCAATCCATTCAGCGTCCTAACTGTGTACCCAAATTTTCTCGTTAATTTAACACAAAATGAAGATGTTAGAAAGTATTATAATAATACAAACATTAAGTAAAAATTAAGATAAAAACGTAACATTTTGACACAATTTGAAAACAAATTGTAAAGTAAAATTAGTAAAATTAACATTTATAATATGTGAAATTAACACATACATTTATTTTTTATTTATTTATCTTTGAATTTAAGTCTTCATATTATATTATTACATTAGATATTTATTCAGTATTCACTTACTCATAAATTGTAGATATTACTTTACTGGATATTTATATCAGTAACAGTAATTTTATAAATTCTAGGAACAATCGCGAGAAATTTTATGTGTTTTATATAACTCGTAAAAAGAAATACATATTATAAAAGATAATTAACTTAAAAGTAAGCAAATGAAAGAAAAAACGTCACTTTCTGTAATGAAAAACCAAAAGAAAAAAAGATGTTACATCATGTTTACATAACACATATTGCTTGTTCTCTTCTACCTCTAATTGTAAGCTACAGAATGATATTTAATATTCTGCTTCCGTCTTGAATCAATATCATAAATTAAACATGAATCTTAAAACACTTGGAGAATTAAATTTTCTCAGAAATATTACAAGCGTCATTTATCAGATGGAATAATTATAAAAATTACTATTCCAGAAATAGCAATTACATGAAAAAAAGGAATTATGCAAAATTATACTTAAGTGGAATTATATAACTCTATAATTACTGTCAGTAACTATTAACAATTCATTATTGCTGTTCGATGAAAAACAGTGAACGTTTAAATCATTTTCTAATTAAATAAATTGGGATTATAAAAGTCTATAACTCTTCCATTCAAAAATTTTACAGTTCTAACCTTTTTTTCATTTGGTACAGCGATCTTATACGATTTGCTATCACTCTTGAACTTGATCGAAGGAAAACCGGTTAACGAAAGGAAACACGATGGTCAATTGGCACAGCTGGTCGCACAGGAGTGGCACGAAGGTCATTTTATCGTCGGTAAGATGGACGCTAAAGAAAGAGGGAGATAATCGATTCGATAAAGCTTGCCGACTATGTTGCGGTTGCGAAGCGAATCATGCGGAATCTGCAGATTGTTAAATCTACTGTGACGCGATTATGCGGATTACGATTACTGCAAACATTATCCGGCGTTTGTAACATGATCCAATTCATTCAAACGCTGGGTAGAAATCGGCGATTAATTTGAAATTTGGCACCCAATAATTTAGATGAGTATACTCGCATTAGATTAAATTTTCCGCACTTGAACTCGCTCTACATCTATGTGCAGATGAATATTTGCCGAGATATTTGCCTAGGTAATGCAAATTGATGTTAAACTGTCTTTTTTTAAGGTCCTTTAGTAAATCGAATTACCATAGAAATGTCTAATTTTTTTATATAATGAAGTTGAAGAAAAATTGATGTGAATTGAAAAAAAGACACAGTTTTGTACATAGTGATAAAAAGCCATATGAATGTTCGATGTGCGGCAAGGGCTACACGCAGAAAAAAATCATTTCTTGCACACATGCGAAATTAAGATTGGTTAGGAAATGTTGAAGTAATCGTATTTCATATCGAGTTAAGTCGCGGCGGGCAACTGTGCGCAAGCGTTTTGAAATGCGCACAATTACCCATCTTCCACATACTATATAACTAGCACTAATTTTTTCGTTTCTTCTTTGCATTATTATTTTATTTTGCCATTTTATTTTGCCAAAGTCTATGTGCATTATTATTATATTAGTTTTATGTTTTTATTTAATATATATAATATATATTCAAAATATATTTAATATATATTTATATTGCAATATAATAAATATATTTTCTGATTTCTTTGTCAACATCTAAAATTCATTCATTTCCTACCACTTTTACTTTGCGCACAATTACCCAACCCATGCGCACAATTATCCGATGCGCGAGAAATTTTTTCGCTTTTCCGGTTTTTCCTTTTTGCCAAATACAATTTTATTGAATGAAAATCTATTCAATATGAGGATAATGATAGAAGAATGTTTATGGTATCTATTTCCATACTTATATCGCTTCAAACTTGGAAAACCAAGAATTCCAAGACGATAAATTTTCCTTAGGTGCGCACAATTCACCCGCTTTCCCCTATTAGGTGTACAACTTAATTCTCTGCACCTACATTTAATCAACTAGAGCATCTTAAATTAAAATTTCTTTTCCACCGTATAGTCGTTTTAAAGCGCCATTCTGCAGCTTTAAAACAAGGTATAATAATTGACGGTGCTGCTGATATAATCTCAAAACACAGTAGTGAAAGCGATATCCTTCGAAAAGCAGCATTTAAAGCACTGTCTCCTTTTTGCATTTCAACTGAAGAAAAATGCCGAGATTAATGAAATGATTTGCCTGGCCTTAAGTGAAAATACTGTGTTTTATAGTACATATAAAAAGTGGTTACGAAAGTTTCAAGATAGCAATTTCAATCTCCAAGATAAAGAACATCCTGCAGGACAAAAAAAATTGAGGACGAAGAATTGGAACAGCTTTTAGAAGAAAATTTTTGTCAGACTCAAGAAGATCGAAAGATTATTCGTTTTTATGTAAATAAACATTATGTTTTTGTTAAAAAGGCCGAGAATTAAGTTGTACATCTAATATTAAGCTTATTAATAAAATAATTTTTCTTTCAAATTTATTATAAATATTATTTTAATATCAGCATGTTTACATTGAATACAATCTTAAATCTTGTTTATAGTGCTCCATCATATAAATATTATATAATAATGACAACATTATACACGCCAATCATGTAAAATGATAAGCTGTATTGAATGTTCTCTTGGCTACATTAGGCTCCAAATGCAACCCTGCCATTGAATCTGATTGAATACATTTATATAAGGTTTAGTTAGTCGCGGCAACATATTTAATAGCTTACAATCCGACCAAAATTGCATCCACATTTGCGATTATAACAGTTACGCTGCAATTTACATAATACATTCACCCGCATTGCTGAGGGAATTTTTATGTCATTACCAGTGTGTTTACGCGTACACAACTCACATCTGTCCGGTTAATGTATCAATACAAACAATCAATATGCACCTCTCGAACAAGTTAAAAACATAAAAAAATGTCTATAATAAAAACCCAGTAATTAAATCCGTAAAATAAAAAGCTTATACAATTTTATATCATAATTCTAAAGTTATGACAATATCATTAATATCTCATAAAAAGAGATTGCAAAATTGGTATTAACTCATTAACTATGGTTGGTATTAACTATGAGTTTAATATTGTCTTAAAAAGTATTTTACAATCAGTTTTATAATATCAATCTTTTAATAATTCAACCAATTTATTTATTAGTTTCTTGTGTCCAATAGGTATATTCGGAAATATAAAAACATTTATCACGTTTTATTATTTAGAATATATAAAGTAAGGCACAATTTCTGAAATGCGTTACCCCGGAAAGCCGCAATAAACCCGGAGAGTATCGATATCGAGAACACAAAGTAAGAGCGGCAGTAGTTTGCATAAGAAATGCATTAAGGTCAATGCGCTTGCGAGATACTCGTAACCGCATTATATGATGAAAAATACGCTATCACGTAATCCTACATTGGAGGCGTAACCAATCTTTACCGTTATCATGAGATGGGATAATAATTAAAAATATAACATACAGAAAATCAGACAAAAAGTAAGTTTTCCTAGTACTTCAATTTGCATAATAAATAGAAAAAAAGATAGTAAGAAACTTTATGTGTAAAGATTTTAGAAATCTATTTTTTTATTTCACATGTGGTACACTATGGAAATCAATCTATTTTTTTATTTCATGTAGTATATTGTTAAATTCATAATGTCAAATTATATCCAACTTGTTATTATATCCAACTTGAATTACTTTTCATCATTTCTATACGGAGAGAATTTTCTTTTAAAATTTCCTCTGAAAATATGGTAGTTGTGGTATAATACAATATTTTAAAGATTCAAAAGAAATTGGAAAGAATAAGGGCAATAGGAGTCAGGCGCAGAAGACGTCGCGCAAATAATACACCCATAAAGCGTAAAACTTCTTTATTCTACTACGCGCTTACATGTTCGGCTCACTTTTGAGCCTTCTTCAGAGACAACACAAACTAACATATATAAACTGTGAATAAAGTTATCTTGTCACGGTGAGCTCTCTTACATCGAGAATTTAAATGCCAGAAATTAAACCCAAATAAGAATGAAAGAAAAAGAAAAAAGAAAAAAGAAAGGAAATATTGAAAATATCAAAATAGAGAATGTGGAAAACTAATTTATCAAAAAGCTTTAAGATTATAATTAATTATCCCGAAAATAAGTGACTCACTGTGTCTAATACTGACTGGCCAACATATCAAGAAACGGTTTTTGAATTATTAATAGTAATGTTTGCGATATGGTGCTTTGTAATCACGGTAAGCGTCCTTATTTTCGGGATTAATTATAATCTTAAAGTTTTTTGATAAATTAGTTTTCCATATTCTCTATTTCGATATTTCCAATATTTCCTTTCTTTTTTCTTTTTTTTTTTCATTCTTATTTGGATTTAATTTCTGGCATTTATATTCTCGATATATAGGGGAGCTCACCATGACAAGATAACTTTTATTCATAGTTTATATATGTTAGTTCGTGTTGTCTCTGAAGGAGGCTCAAAAGTGAGCCAAAACATGTAAGCGCGTTTAATAGAATAAAGAAGTTTTACGCTTTATGGGCGTATTATTTGCGCGACGTCTTCTGCGTCTGATTCCTATTGCCCTTATTCTTTCCAATTTCTTTTGATTTATAAGGAGTCTTGTTAGTTTGATTTGTTATACGGATTTTAAAGATTGTTACCATGCACTTCAGTAAAATTGATCAAATTTATTTTATACTTTATTGTAGTTTTATTAATGAATGAGAGAGATTTACATTAAAATTCTTCGAAATACAATGTTGTCCCACTACTGACATATTTTCAGAGTAAATTCTAAGAAAAAATTCTCTCCGTGTATACGTCACCACTGTTTCAACTCAATATGTTGTCAATTTAACTAAAACAATGGAGTTAAACATTTTAATTCGAGAAAATGTATTAAATTCGCCTCAAATTTAGTTTATTATTTACTAAATACATGCGTTTTAATATGGATCAAATTATTTACTTGGAAATTAATTACAGAAATGTATTGACTTATATTTTGGTATACTCAGAAGTTAAAAACAACAAAATATTATTTAACTCAAGGGATTGGGTTACCGTTGCTTCTTTGATATCTATAAGAATGTATAATATTGGCTGTTCTCCAAACCAATTGTTGCATTCATTACTTTTAAACAGCAAAACTTTACATCTTACACTATTTACATTTCTGAACGTTGTATTTATCACGTATTAATTTTCCATTAACGTTAAGACTTCGTAAACAAGAATGTGTATCATGACCGCATTGTCGATAACCGTTGTCGCCGGCAGGCTACGCTCACACAAAACAAAAGGACGAAAAAAGGACGTCTGCCGTAATTTCCACGCTTCTGCAGCAGAACGCTCTCTTAATTGCCGGCGCATCCGTAGTCGGACGTTTATTTTAAATTTCCGCCGCAATGAACCCGGCATAAAGAAAAAAGAATGGAAGAAAAAAGGAGAAAAGGTGGTACAATGGCGAATTTCCCGAGTATGACCTCGCGGTGCAGTGTGTTGCCTGGCATGTAAAGTATGGGTATAAGGGGCACAAGTATTCGCTCTCTCTTTTCTTTCTTACCCAGTAATCTCGACGATTCTAGGATAAGAATTCTTATGTTCTATGTGTGAGGCATTAAAAATTAGAATAAGTAAATTTTGAATGTATTTAAACATATTTACGCATAAAAGTACCAAAGATATATGATTTGCTCTTTGATCTACTATAAGTTCATTAAACACTGAAGCAATATGGTATATATTCGCTATTATAAGTTCATTAAATACTGAAGCAATATGGTATATATGTATAGAATGCGAATGTAATAAAAAATAAATCAATGCAATAAAACTACATGTAGAATAAATAAATAATACTGTCCACTGCACACACACATGACAGTGAATTACTATTTGTAGTCATAGTCTATTCACAGTATAATGTATGAGTGAACAATAACTGAGCAATTTTCCCAAAAGCTGATATAGGTTTTAGTGGAATCCATCAAAGTGGATTTGATATTTACATATATGGCGCAAGACAAAACATTAATTGTTTAAACGGTCATACAAAAGTGTTTTTATCTGCTGTCTCTCTCTCACACACACACACAAAAGTCTAGAAGATAGTATATACTCATTCTAAGATATGTCAAGCCAATGAAATTTTATAGCAAAAAATAAAACAAAGTTTTCTGTTAAAGGGATCTTAAAGCTGCCTGTATTATTGACTAAATCATATAATTTTTTTGTGTAACAAATACTTTTTTTCTCTTTCACAGATTCGAAAATCCTTTTCCAGGATTAAAATAGACGCATTAATACGTGTTTGTGAGGTGGAGTTTATGCCGAGAACGACAAAAAATTTCAAAATTAATATATTTTTTACCATTTCTTAGTGTAACATGGCGTCTCAAGCTGTCAAGTCGTGACAACATTTGCTTGATACGAAAGTTTTCCAACCTGTACTTACGAAATAGTGATCCACAAATACGTAGTTTGCACGAACAAATAACGTTGAGTTCTTAGAATTAGACTTTAGACGCTTTATCGACACAAATGTGCGACTGAATGTATCATAGGTGCGTGAGATATTGGTGTGGTAGTATATACACAGACATGTCGATGCGCTGGAAAAACAGCGACATCCAGTGATTTTGTCGGAGTTCGAGCTTCGCTTTAAGATCCCCTTAAGATGGAGTTCACATCGCTAAATCATGCGTGTCGCAAAATTACAGTAGAAACGATTAAATCTTTAATGTACATAGCCATATACGTAGAAGTTCTACATGAAAGAGCAGGATATTATAACCACAAGTATTTACGATGCGATGTACTTTCCAACTTACAATCATGCTGATCGTTTAAAATTATGGTATGTTGCGATACAATGATCCCGTCGATAGGAAGTAAACTTCGAAAAAGCAAGTGGCGAATGTACAACCACACGTGCTTATCCACGTGCGGTATTGTTCGTGGTGAAATGCTTGCGGTGCAGCGATGCGACGACGCAACGCTGCAACGGGAAACTGGGTCACATCTCGCTTCCCACGACAGTTTGTCATGATGTGTGCTTTTTCGAACCCATATTAAGTACTTCATGCACGCAGTGATGATAATTAATTTTGTACTTCACAGGATATAAAAAATGTCAACTTTGTTAATTTGCGACATTTTATCGCAATCTTCAACACGCATGCATACAAATATTTCTATATGACGTTATAATTTTTTAATTTTTACATTATTTTCCATTTATCTTGAAAAATGTGTTATTATAAATACTAAAATGTAATTCTTTTAATTTTATTAAATGTAAAGAAAATTATCAAAAAAATATATGAATACAAAATTAGTATCCTTTTTGGAGAAATACCAATAATAAATATATAACTGTTTATTGAATATTAAAAGTTATTGTTTGGCTCGTAGCTTGTATCTCGCCTTCTACTTTATTATTATTAATTTGTTTCTATTGAGCCATATTATTACTTATATGTTTTAATTTACGCAGGCGAGATGAAGCGTCATATTTTTGTAATACTTATAACCGCTAAATAATGTCATAATTTCAAATTCTATTTTTATTTTTACATTGATAATGACCCGATCGGTGTCGAAACATATGTTTGTACTATTTATCAAATATTAAAGGCACATTGTGCATTAATTGTATTTTTATTAATTTGCATATGAATATTATTAAGTACTAAGATCCGCTTCGATCAAAAGACTCTTGCTTTTATTTGATTTAATTTCATCGGTCTAATTTCTACTTACAATTGTTAATTGTATTTATCTCAGGACATTTAGAGATACTAATAATTCACATGCTTTAACAAATTCTCTTTTACTTTTTTCTTCATACGCAACAATCTTTCTTTAATACAGCTTCATACGCATAAATTTAATACAGCTTGTCCAACTCATAATTCTCGTGATATCGTGACAGTAACAAAAACGTTTTATAATAATATATTAAAAAGAGCAAAAAGGAGACGTCATTCGTATTCAACGCGATAGGACGCTACTTTTGCCGTTTGCACGACACTTTGCAGTCGAAGCTCGCCTTTCTCTGTGCGAACGTATCATGTAAAGGGACAAATTTACCGCCGCCATCCACGCGATAGTTATATTATCTATGCAGTTTTCGCCTGGTTCTCGAGTACGGCGCTCGTTCCTGCGACGATACTACACTTTGGTAGGTTGCATTTACAACGCGTCGCGGAATGTCGCATGGCGATAGTGATAATTTAGAAAGTGCAATGACATGTTGCGCTTGCGTCTTACGGCAACTTTGGTGAATCGAAGTTGGAACGAAACTTTCTCGCAACCAGCTATCATCAACGAGTGCGACCATTGCGACCGTTTCTTGTATCATATACACGCTTTAGATTTGAAAATGAATCTAAAATAAAATATAGATAGCTCATTGTAAAAAATTTAAAAATTTGTTGCTTCTATCATTACAATTATTGGTAATATTAAGCAAATTTCTACACTTGATAGATATCGTAATCTTTCACGAGTAAAACTGAAGTTCGACTTGATCCAGAAGTGATGCGCCTGCGATCGCGATTTCACTACGGTTGTCTGCCTCAATTATTATGATATAGTTGCGAGACCGCGTAATTGGTTCATAGAACGAGCTCAGCTATGCACTCGGGAACAAAGCTCAGACTGCGCAGTACTCGACGTGCAAGCCAGTCACCGTTCCAGTTGCTTGTACATCTCACTTAATCATAACCGGAACAGCGAGACGCGGATAATTGAAATTCGTATTGTTGGCAGATATAAGCTATTTCAACGATCTTCATAGATACGCGTGATCGTGGAAAACGCAAGTGGCCATCAACTATTTCGATATCTCGGAATCAGAACGTATGGAAACATTCATATATAAAATATATAATATAATATATTATATAAACATTCATATTTAATGTAAAGTTTATTGTTAAGCTTATTAAAGCCCAAAATGTTTATATTTTTTTGTAACGATGTAATTCCTGTCCGCAAAACGTTAATTATTTCTTTACAAAATTTATATTTAGCAGCTAATTATTCCATAAAACTTTACAAATTTATGGCAATACATTAAAGAATTAATTTATAAAAAAATATTCGCAAAAATCAAATTAATTTGAAATAGATAATTATGTATGCCACGAAAAGGGTTAAAAAAGGCTAATCGTGTACATTACGCCTTAATGGAACGAAATTCCCTTCTCTTTTCAGAGACGATGATTCATACACGAGCGACTGTTTGCAAGAGCTTTCGTCTAGCGAGCTATGAAAATATATTTACTAAATTTTTCATACCGTTTGTAGGAGAACAATTTGGATAACGTAAGATGCGTTTAAAAGCGTATTTCCTTTGGGATAAAATTTCGCAAACTTTCTCCCACGCTGTATACATACCGCACACGTCTACAAGCATTCTTCAACTAAAACCACTCCAAATCTCTTTAATAATTAAAAAGTTATGTTTCTTCAAATAAAGTTATTTGATAACTTGAGTGCACATAAAACGATTTTAACTTTTAAAAATAGAAATATTTAGAATTCTAAAAAATCAGCGGAATAATTTAGATCCGCGCACACTATTTCATAATTATTTATTGAAATAAGTGGACGTAAGATAAATACACAGTTGCAACAAAATTTATTAAATTTAACATGTTTGACGTGTCCCAAACAGTCTGTTCAAATTTTTATGTTAATTTAACACAAGATGAATATGTTAAAAAGTAACACAAATATTATATAGGCAAATTAACAAAGAATGTAACACTGACATTTGTAAGCAAACTGCAAGTTGATGAATTCAAATTGTTCCAAGCATTAAATATCAATTACTATAAAATCAAGTTTGGTGAATTTGTTGAATGCTATAGATTAGATAAAGGAGAAGGAAAATATATCTTTGCCAATGCGTGCGTATGTTTGCGAGACGTTTTAACATCTGGCATACGTCATGCTCGATGTGCGTAATACTCTTTTTCCGCTGCGGCGACATATTGTCGACGGTAAGTTTCAATATGCGGACGTAAAAACGTATCGGATAGGACAGGTTTCAATAGTCCGATAAGCCGAGGAGTGAAAAAGTATGCGATTGAGCGGAAAACCAATAATCGTTTCGAATCGCAAAATATTTTCATCCACCATTCCGTATTGCACACGCGTACAGTCGGAGATACGCGTCTTGTGTACGCATAATACGTAGGCTCTACATCTGCATAATAATGTGCAGAATACGCATTTCGCAGGTATAATGTGCGTGTGGCATCTACGTAATAATACAAGACGTCTCTTTGATCTTCGTTAGAGAATTTTAGGTAGACTATTTGACGAAATTTGTATTGTATATTGTTCTTTTGAAAATCTGATTTGAAATGCTACGCATTAAAACACAAGTACAATTTCAGCAAACCATATTTAACTGTGGTAGAGATAATTTTCTTTTTCATGGATATATCCGATAACTGTGACAACTAAACTTCATATTACTAAATAAATCGATCTGTAACAGACATGCATATTTTGCTATCACGTCCTTATATTAGCTACAGCAGCAAATCCTTTGTATGTATTAGCAAACTCATAGCTACAGTAGCTAATGCAATTTCAGCTAATCAGAATTAGCTGTAAACCAGAAACTTTTTTTTCCATACTGCCTCACCGGCTGGACGCTAGCTAGCCTCCGGCTAGTTTTCCCATCTTGGTATCCAGCATAATTCTGTCTAGATGAAATACTAAGTAGCGCCCGGCTAGATTTCCGATACTGGCGTGCCATGACCTTCCCCGCAGAATCCAATATAGAACATTGGAACGCCCAGTTCCAATACATTTCCACTCGGGTATAAATGTTAAAAAATATTCTTCCACATAATTATACCTACGGTGCCATACGTCCTTTATTGTAAAGGACAATCCTTTATTTTAGATAGCTGTCCTTTAAATTTATTTGTTTCTTCAAAATTCAATTTCGTTCTTAATTTTCCAATATTGTCCTTTACTGTCCTTTATTTTGACATTACAGGAAATTCTTTTCTAACTAGCGTTCCAATGTTTAATATTACATTAATGAGCAAATTTTTACGAAAAATATTTTACAGTTTCATGCATATAAATACAATTTGTTTTTGTTAATTATACTTCTTAATTTTTTAAATTAAATTTATTCAAATTAAAGTTGTTTTCATTTTTTATGGTTACCATAATTGTACGTTAAAATATCTTTTAAATCTCGTAGAGCATCATACACAGTAAAAAATATTGTATATTTGTGTTGAATTTTTTAACATATTCGAGTGCATTTAACATAATGTGATTACGTTATTTAAAGATTTTGTGTTAAATTGAGATTTATTATAACATTTCTTAGTATGAAAACAACACAATTTATGAATAAGTGAATGCAAATGACATAAAAATAACGTGTTTTAAAACGTAACGTCTATAAGCTAAATAAATAAAATATATTAACGTATCAAAATATTAATTTACCGAAAAAATATGCTTCCGCAGTGATTATAAATGTCAGTGTTACGTGTTTTGTATTAATTTGTTTACATAATATTTGTGCTACCTTTTAACATATTCATTTTGTGTTAAATGAACTCAAAAATTTGGAAAGTGAACTGTTTGAGACATGCGATTTATGTTAAATTCGATTTTTTTCCAATAGTCTACCAAATTGAATGAAATACATCCATATTTCTACCAATGTAGATTAACTTTAATTTTGGTTTTATTTACTTGTTATCTTTTTCTATATATATAATTCCAAGTATTAGAAAAAAATAAAGAATAAATTAAACCAAGATTAAAATTAATTTATAATGGTAGAAATGAACAATAGTCTAACAAAAATTTACGAATGACAATGGTGTCTCTTTCGAAAGAATTTTAAGTTCACAAGTTTAAAACTTCATACCGTGAAATGACATATAGCTACATATAAACTGGAAGAAACTTTTTTCATTTACTTCTTTGCATTTCATTTTGAATTCGATTCCGTTGTAAATTTCACGCCAACATGATTCGAATAGGTGTAATAGTGGAAACTCTCTACATTTTGCATTTTTGTTTCTTTATGTTATCCGATCCAGCTAAATTCTATGTTACACAGAGAAAATAGAAATTCAACGTGACTGAATGAAAGAAGAATTCAGCTCTTCTCATTTGCCTTCTACAAAGTCTTCAGAACAATTTCATGATGTGACGGCGACCTGTCAACAGCCTTCTTATTCGCCTTGACATTTCTATTTTGTGTCACTCGCAGCATTATAAATGGATTATGCCATCTTCGCGACAGTAACTTCGATATCTATCTATCGAATGAGAAGATTTTTATGCAAAGGTATGACAGTGAAAAAGATAAATTGTGATTGATGATGTAAAATCGCGTGCACGCGAATGTAATAACATTAAAACGTACGTAAATAATGGAAATTTTTTTACAAATATTTTAAAAAAGCTTTGCAAATGATATAAAAAGCACTCATTTGTCAAAATATCTTTATAAGACACAGAAAATTATAAAAACTACTTCACATATCTTTATTTTCATTAACTTGATTCTTTCATTAAATTAGTCAATGTGTCCTTGTCAAAATTTCGGAAAGGAGAAATCTCGGGAGAAATTTAACAAAACTGTGACATTGTTATTATGAAATATTAAATCAGGCATATAGCAAGCAACGTATTATTTGCCTGCAATAACATAATAAGCGCTAAACATATGTAATATAAAATATAATTCATTATAGTAAATGCAAGCACACAAATATTGCATTACAGTACGATAAATAATATTTAATAGCTTGAATATCAATTTCCATATCATTTCCGTTAAAATTGGTTTAATATTATTGTAATACACATATAATAGTTAATATTCTATTTAACGCATCTATAATTAATTCCTTTATGTCTTTTGTTTTTTCTACTTTATTAATTTTATAATAATATTTGTACCTAAATGCAACCGTCTGTTACAAATATTATTCACATAATATGCAGATTGTCTCAAATCAAATAAACAATATCAGGTAAAAACTGCTTTAGCGGAAAATGCTAAGTGACGAAAACGTAAATCTTCGACTTTGCACATAGATTTAGGGTTGCCGAATGCGTACTGGTCGCCTAAATCGTACCTTATCAATATTTTATATTATTAGTTAATAGGCAATATTTAGTAACAATAATATAAAATATATGAGAAATGAGTAATATA
>NW_017256062.1:143326-218886 GCF_001594055.1 Mycetomoellerius zeteki
CTGATAACTGATAATAATAAAACTAATAATTGATATCAATGTAAATATCAAGTGCAAAAATATATTTAAGCAAATTTTTTTGGTGCCATTTGTTTTTTTATTATTGTTATTTAATAATTATAAAATATTTGATTTTCTTCAATAAATTATTAAAATTAGGTATTAATTGATTATTAGATAATAATTAATGATTTCTTTTATTAATCATATTCTTAATTGTTTTCATTCATAAATTCAATACTTTCAAAGGAAATACAATAAAAAATATCTATAGATATGATTTAGGCGACCAGTTGCCTAAATTGTACCTTTTGCAGCATGTTATAAAAAGATTTATAACAAATTAATTTGTTATTGGTGGAAAGTTAAACATGTAATAATAAGCGTCCAAAATGTAATAATAAACTTCAAACTACAATTTCTAATGTTTATTTGCATATAAAACAGTGCCAAATGGAAAATATAATAAAAAAATAAGTTAAGTGATACGCATTCAGCAACTTTCCTCTAAGTTTTTCTTATACAATTTGAGATTGCTTTAACAATCCCAGGAAGAGTATATCGGCCGTTCTTAATTTCTACAGAGTTCCACTTGCCTGTGAGGATTTCAATTTCACTGCATCGGACTCACAGAAACGGAGCCCATTTCATGCGACAACTATAGCAATGTATTGCAATTACTGGGAATCTCCCTAATCCAGAAGGAACACATGAGTATGAGTCTGCTGCTTAAGTAGAATTAAACGGAGATAGCTAAGTACATTGCCTTTGCTAAGTCGAGCGAACAACGATCTTACGGTGTATTTCTTATTGCAGCTTATGTAAAGCCGAACTTGAAAATAGAGCAATATAATCAATAGTTTTAATAAAAAACCAATCTCTGTTGCTCTTAATAATCCTAGAAGCTGGTGAAAATAAAAAGTCAAGATTACCAGCGTATAAAAAATAGCTTGCTCGCGTAAATTGCTAATTATAAAATCTTGCGCGTCGTAAAAGAACAAGATAAAATAATGTAATCAATCCACCTGTACATATGCTTCTTTATCAAAAAAATCTTGTCAAAAATCTCATTGCTTATATTGTATCAGCATATTAATAATTTGCTTTTTTTCTGTTAAAATTTATTCCGTGCATTTTATACGCATTGAATATTTTTCATAAAGTAATGTTCATACGAAAGGATCAATAGCTTCGTTCCACACATATTCACGATTATGTACACGACGAGGACGCTACCAAGTAATCCAACGTAACGACGAAAGCGCTCGTAATATCCTGCGCGCCAGAAAACACCATGTCTGTACTTGCTTAAGATATTCGACCACGCATACAGTGAAAAATAATAATTTTGAAAATTTTGTATACAGGAAGCAATATACGCGCAATATACTGAATTTGCGTGAACGTATTCACGATAATATTCTTTTCAATTTTGATCGTAGAATAAATGATTTTTTATAAGAGTACCTATAATAATTATTTTATAACTTCTTAGATTAATAATTTAAAAAATTTTTAATTTACCTTTTTGCCTATATAGCGTAAAAAATTGCCGCAACGAATTCCTACGTATAAAATTACATTTTTATGCAAGCATAGATATAATTCCGATAATGGCATTGTTATTCAACAGAATATGAAAGACGTCAGCATTATCTGGCATTGAAGGTGAATATGTTCAACAAGAGCAATATGATGCCGTAAGCAAATACTCGATACAACATTTTAAAAAATGTTTCGTAAACTATAGATATTTATGCCCAAAGGCACGGAAATAACGTTCAACTTATCGATATAAGACTTAATTCCTATATATGGTAACTCGTTTTGATAACTATGTACGCAATAATTAATTCTTACTATAAAAAAATCTATAAGGATCTAATCAATGAACACACATACGGAAATAAATATAACAGTAATATTTTTACACAAAATATAATACTTATTGCATTATTATACATTGTGTTTACAGAGAAATTCTCCAGTCAAAATATAATAAAATTGATTAATTGTAATATTTTTTCAAATAAAAATTATTATATGAAAACATGTTTTATGTGTTAAAAACATCTTTTATGTGTTGAGCGTAAAATCATGTTATTTTTAAATGTTTATTTAAAAATAAAAACAAAGTATATTGTACAATATTATACTCGAAAACGTAGAAAATTTGAAAAATTGTATTAAAAAAATGTAAGATAATTTCAAATAAAATTTCAATGATATAATTTCTCCTTTAACGGACGCGTTACTTAAAAAATTTTCTATATGAAATTAAATAAACAGCAGAATATATATATATTAAAAGTCGATTTTTTATTACATAATCTATATCGAAATTAATTAAATTTTAATCCAATAAAAATAATATTATGTGCCATTTTTTATATACATATATACATATATGTATATTTAAAAAGGAACAATGAAATTACAAATAGTATGTGAACTAATTGTAAGAAATTATTTGCTGGCATAATTGATAATTCATAATAAATTAATAAAACAGATAAAAAATAAATTACATCCCACAAAACTCTTCGTACGTTTGTTAAGGTTTCCTAAATTTGATTTTATATTAACAATTCATTTACATATCAGCGTAAAATAAAAGTAGTTTTACTTTTGTATTTGATATTGAATATATTCATATACACAATGATATAGTAGAGTCAGCGGGCAAAAATATTATTGGTCAGCACGTTTGAGATTGAAAACGCAAATCCGATTTTGCATTGAATAACAGTATTTCAAAGTTTTTAGCGTGAATTTTTAATATATATATCAAATATTTATGTTTTGAAAACAGACGGCTGTTCTCTTCTACAAAATATATTTTAATAAATATATATTTTAGCAAATATGTTCATCATAAAAGTTATCATTGCATTAAACATTTGCATTAAATATTTATTAAAAGTTTTATATGATAAAAAATTAGATTATAATAAACAGTTGGAGGTAATAACTAACGTGAAAAAGGTCTATTTAGGACTTAAACTTTTAAAACACTTTCCGAAATTAACTATTGTCTTTGTTTTTTTATTTCGTAAAAAATATAATTAGAATTTTAAGCGACCAGAATTTTTTATTTTAAAACATGTGTCAATCTCAAACATAAAAGAGAACGAAATTGAATTCTATTGAATGGCTGCGTTCGCGATATGCATTTTCGCATTGCATCCCTATATTTGCACCACAGTCGATAACGTACAGCAGGGCGTGCCATGGTAGTTTATCGGTGCGATAATAATGCATTAACCTTGATGAAACCCTCTGCATCAGGAACTGCAAGATAAGGTGTGATTAACGACGGTTGCTATACTTTCTTGTGTGTCGGCCGATCGTATTTTACGCAGGAAGTTAACGATGAGACGGTAATTACGATAATAAACGGCCGGACAGCTTTATAATTAACTTTACACAGTTTTTTATCATCAGTACGTCTCATTTAACTATCAAAGAAATCGACTGCATAATTCAACTATTGGAGAGTATTGACAGATTAGACACGTTTGCTAAAGTTCATATAACGTATATGTTTATTTAATATTAGGGATGCACCGGATATCCAGGAAAGATTGCTCTGATCCGACGCTGGCGCCGGATACCGGATATTTGCCAGATAGGTACCATATTTCTAAAAATATATCAGTGACAATAAAAGTTTTCAGGTACCATTATACACTTCATTTCAATATAAAGTTTCGGTCGAATATATTACCAGAAATCACATATCCCGCAATCCTTCCCGGATATCCAGTGCATCCCTATTTATAATAATAAACAAGATACTCGTAATTCTTTAAAAAATGAGTAAGGAATGGAGTAACTCCGTCCATTTTAAATAACAACGGAATTAACGTTATATGCTTATTTTTCAATTTGTTATTTCATTCGCAAATATATTTATCTCGCGCCTATTTGTCCTTATAAAGGTATCGCTATTTGTAAATTTTAATTAAAAGATTTCTTCACAACCAAAGGTGGATGTTTAGATATCCCATTTAAGTAGAGCGCTCTGTATATTAACGACGGTATTTTACCTTCATTTTACGAGAAGCCACTCTCCTCAGAAATTCAATCTCGTGAATTTCCCGCGCGATACGACATTACAAAATTCATTAAAACATCGCCCCGGATCAAGCACGGCAAATACATCACTTACTGACAATCGCCAACCATACGAACGAAATTAATTCTTTAGATTTTACCCGAATAAACGTAATGATTCTCTTTTCCTCTTTCTTTCTTTCTTTCCTTCTCTTTAAAATGTTTAAAAAAAAGTACGAAGATTATTGACAAAAATTATATAAAAACTACAAAAATATATCTAACATATTTTATAATTAATTCATAAACATTTATATTTCACAATAAACTTATAATTAATTTATAAACATTTATATTTCACAATAAATTTATATTTCGTTTTTCCCGTGTCGAGACTCGTATCAAAACTTGCGGTGCCACAATATGAGCTACCAACTTCACACACGTTTCTGTCGGACTAAAATTTACAAGCAATTAAGATAATCATAATCCATCTTGTTATAACCCTTTATACAACTGTCAAAAATTTCTGAATAATAAATAATTTATCGTATTACTCGGATAAAAAATCTAATATACAAGTTTATATATACTCTAGTATTTAAAATAAATCATGTTCTTAATTATAACAAACATTTTATTAACTTGTAAACTAAAAAAAGATTAATAAAAAATTATATATTGACCAAAAACTTTTGGCAGTCACTATATATACATATAATAATATTCTTTTAAAAGCTCATCGTTTTATTTTCAAATTTACTTTTCATTTACATTTCTTTAGCATTTATTATTTATCAATGTTTAAAATTCATTATGATGTAACAATTTCTCGATGGTTACACTGCAGTTTTACACTTTGTGAGAGAAGGATAAAAACCGAATTCAGCAGATTCTTACAAAAGAGAAGTCGGATAATAAAGCTTTTTATAACTACAATTAATTTTATAAAGCAATTATAAAACAATTACCCTTTAGGCAAAACGTGATTAAATAGTACCTCGTAAAATAAAAAATCCAACGAAGTTATTGATTATTAAATAATAATAGGTCACTAAATTCACAATCTCTGAATTTCATAAAATAATTTTATTGCACTTTCTTATTTCTCAATAAGTTAAAGTCACCAATACTATATTCTTTCCTTTATTTAAAATATCGCCAGAAATCTGAACGTACCTTTGACGGAGAAACAGCATTTACGGCCCTTTCTGTTGAACTCTTTAATTAATATAAGTTTCTCTCAACGACTTTCACGATCGGCCGTCTGACAGCCCGCGGCGAAGGTTTTTAATTAACGAGTCTAAAAGCGCGTAATCGCTTGGTGTGTAATCAAGAAGCAACGACAGCATGTTCACGTCCCACTTCATTCATCTCTTTTGCAAGTTTTGCTTCTTCCATTTACAATATCGAGTGCACAAACGCATTATTAATAATTAGATATAAAATAAAGTACATTAACAGTAATATATTTTTTAGCTTCTAGAGGAGCAGCTCAGTATCAGTGCGCTCTTTGCTCTGATGAAGTGATCAACGGCAAGGTACATGAAATATTGACATTAGCATTGAATTACAACACGACGATAACCCGTAAACCCTTTGGCACCTCATTAATAATATTATCTCAATATAATAAAAAAATTAATGCCAGAGTATAGAAGGTAAAATTAAATCCACTCAGAGAGACTTCAGATTAGTTATCGTATCATGTACGGGATGTCTCAGCAACTCTGTTACAAGGCAGTATCTTCGTTAATGATACAAACTACGACACGTGACGAAATGAAAAAAAGAATCCGACAATCTTGTGCTGCTGTAACACCCCAAATGTTCGCAAATGTGCGACGTTTGTTTAAAGTCAATGAAAATAATTTTGAACACTCATTACAACAAATTTTCCTTTACCAATTTTTTTATTGTACTTATTTTATTATTCGCATCCATTCCCCACACTAAAAAAATTTTGGTCATTTTTGATCCAATGAATGATCGTTAATGAATGTCCGACTTAATGTAATTAATTCATTGATACAATAACTGGATTCATTTATATATTATAACTATATATTCATTCTTGCAATGAATTCTAGTAATAGTTTTATAACCTAAATCATTATGAGAATTCATTGGACCAATTTTCATTATTTTTTCATAATTCAATGGATATTTTATTGTATTTACAGTTTTGGTTCAATGTAGATTTTCTTCGTACTCGAAGATCACGTGAAGATCATTGTATTATAGATAGATCATTGGATTCGTCTCGATTTCAGTTAGTACGCTATAATGAATGTAGTTCTAAAAAAATCGATGACCTCTTGAAATCTCTAAAAATATGACATTGAGAAAAAAATTATTTCCATCACAATATGTGTCTCTTCGAACTAAACGATTTATTCCTTAGGCATTTACGCGTCATTAATAGTAATAGAGATATTGCTTTGTAACAGAGTTACTGAGACTCCCTGTATAATTGTGAAAATAAACTCATAATATCCGTTAAAACCTTATACAACTTATGATCATGTGTTCTAAACTTTGTTCACAAATTATTTTTTGCTTTTAATAGTATAACATAATTAATTATTACATATAATATCACATAGAGTAACTCCGGCAAATACGTGCTGGGATTTACGCCGCAGAAGTCAGAAAAAACAAAAGGAGCGAGGGTAATTTCCTCGCAACTATTCTGTTACATGCCTTTATATTATGTTATAGTATTGTGTTATGATTTCAGCTTTTTATTGTTAATATTAATGAAATTATTGTGAGTTCAATCGATTTGTCACTGTAATAAGTAGCACCATCATAAATTATAATCTACATAAAATGATTACTGTAGGGCGTGTAAAAGACCTAGTGGTTATTTCATGATACATACGTGTAGAGGAATAAGTAAAGCATGTTGTATAGCAAAATACAAGTGCTTTGCTTTCGTATTCTTTGTTTAGTTTGTTGTCTTGTATATCCCACCTGTTTGGGATATACGGCATTTTTAGCGGGCGGGATTTATGCCCAAAACATACAAAGTGCGCAGATTGAAATCAGTGCACTAAATGCAATGAATATATTACATGAAACATGTATCTTTTGTTATAACACTTCTAATATATGTAGGAAGATTGTAATTATTATTTATTACTTCATATACATTATCATTTTTATTCTTTAATGAAACTTTATAAACGCATTTTATAAGTTATTGTATCATTTTACGTCTTATTTCTATTATTTGTAAATTTTTTATGAGCCGTACTTAATTCTCCCCCCCCCCTCTCCCTATGAGTAGCCATATATCCCACCCCTATGGGATATAGGTACGGCAAAAATGCAAGGGTTTCAAAAAGTTTATTTTTTTATATATACGAAAAATAAATATTTCGGATTTCTAATATTTTTTTCAAATAAATAATATAAATAGTAAATTATAATAGTAATAAATAGTAAACGTAATCATTGATGTGTTAGCAACAAGATACAGCAGACTGACAATGAGCGGCAATCGCTGCTGCGTGCTCAGACGGGTTTACGCGTGTCTCGCGCGATTTGTTTATAACGTAGCCTCGATTATTCTACTTACCCCTATAGTTACTGACCCCGGTCTCTCCTACTTTCTTCTCATAAACTTCTAAGAATTTTTTTAGAATTTTCTATCAACTTTTTTTAGTATTGCATTTTCTTATTTTTACCGACATGAGAAAATACGGTATTAAAAAATTCTGAAAAAATTCTCATAACTTTATGAGAAGAAAATAAACAATTTTTATCTCTAGCAGTTTTTCTGTAAAGTTGATAATATTTGAGTAAAATATTATTGAAAACCAATATTCAGCGATTTTTTGTAATTAATATCTTGTTAACTATTGCGAAAATTGCAAAATGCTAAAGGACTTTTCGACTCAGTTTTTTATTAGGAATAGCACTATATGATTAGTGTATGTTATTTTAGTATTTATACACCCTGTATAGTGTAGAATATAATGCAATAATTACTTATGTATTATTAAAATCAAAAGATAACTCACGAATAAAGTTTAGTACATATAAAATATAAGGTGTTACTAAAACTTTTAGTTGATGTTATCTGAATTTATTTAAATAAATACACAATATATAACATGATAATTAATGCGAAGTCGTTCTTAATGAGCTCAATTTTCTCTTATTTTAATATTAATTTTCTTATTACATAAATAAATGAAGAAATTACTATTAATGTACTTTCCCACTTATATTTAGTTATTAGCGAATATTATTAAAGGAACACTGCAGTGGTTATATATATAATATTGCATTATATATATATTCCTTTCTTTATATTCATATTTGTAACATAATGCGATAACAAAACTTATATCACGTAAATATGCAATTTTATTGATAAAAAGAAACAAGGAATTTAAGACATTGTATCGGTATATTGTCATTGCTGTTGCACAATGCGAAATTACATGTTGCATTTTAGTTTGATGTAGGTAGAACTGTAGTTTTTAAAGAAATACAAAGCTAGCCAATAAAGATAAAAACGGAAGAATATAGCACTATACCAATATTTGAACACGCAATGCACTATTCTATTGCATCGAGAGCAACTTTTTTGAAATTTTTTTAATCACGCAAGAGTGTCGGAAAACATGAACATGCAAGAGCTCGCCTATACTGTACTTTCGTTATAGGCCGTTCATTTTTCCACTACTCAGCGGAATGAACCTGACGTAAAAGTAACGACACGATAATTGGTATGATTACGTCGCGCCAGTGAGTTGCTAATGGACTTTTTTGGGAGCGCGAATGATAGATAAACCGGTTTGAATGAACGATAAGTAAATTTACTTCCGGTACTTTCACATACCCCTGTTGTCAGCATATTATTACATTGCACAGCACTTAAAATATATGTCAGCAATATGGAAAAATTGCTCAAGAAGCTTCCACTCTAAAACAATATTATGTAACCATATTTCATATTCTTTTTATTACAAAGAAACAGAAAAATATTATATTTAAATACATAAAATAATTTAAAATGGTGCTTATAAAATATCAATCAAAAAACGGTCTTTAAAAAAACGCTACTCATTTACTGAATACTTGTAAACTGAGCAGTTCAATTCAATTTTTCATACAATGTTTTGGAACACATATAGTATATACAAGGTGTCCCATTTTAATGTCCCACCCCAAATAACTTTTTTATTTTTGATCTTAGAAAAAAATGTTTCAGACAAAAGATGTATGACTTTAAAGGGGACATAAGATGGTGTCATTATTTTGACCTTGAATAGTTGCTTGAAAGTCACGTGAAGGTCACCTTCAATTTCTTAAATGGAAATCCCTATTTTTCATTGGATATTCTTATAGCTTACCTCAAAAGCTTTCCAAAGCACCATAATAAAATATTTTTTCATCAAGTACTTTTTTAGTTATGAAACATATTTTTCTAAGATCAAAAATAAAAAAGAGTTATTTGGGGTGGGACATTAAAGTGGGACACCCTGTATACACACACAATAAATTATACTTGAAAAATGTTTTCTTGAAAAATCTAAGTCAAAAGAAATTTTATAATATATTATATTAATTACCATATCAAGCGGTAAACAAAGATTATTTATCGCAAGGTATTATTAAAAAAAAAGAAACATTTTCTTTTATCTACATTATAACATGATAATGGAATTTATATAACACGAATGTGCAACTCTATTGATAGAATACGAAGTTTAAAACGTTATATTATATTGCGTCACTACTGTTACATAATACAAAGTTAAGTACACATTCCACATTATTCCAGAAAAACTGTAACTTTTAAAAGACAGTCAAATAAAGATAAGTTTTAAAAATTAATCTGCGAAACAACAAAAAATAGAACAAGAAATTACCTCAAATGAAGTTAAACTTACTTTACTAGATTATATTCACGTAATCGCGGCGATGATTAACGAGACTTTCACTTACAATCAGAAATCATAATAGATAGCAGCATTAAGACAAGCGTACAATTTTGCGCCATAATTACGACTGTTTTACTCACGAAGGTGTAAAAGAGCGCGTTGAGTAACCAATCAGCCTCCGTGAAATCGACACTTTACTAGGTAGATGGCGATTTACTGGCCAGAACCGTGATGATTATTTTTCAACTTGATACTCTATTTTTAAGAGGCTATATAAGCAGTCAATTATCTCGATGACGTAAGATTCAGGTATGCATTAAACGTTCGTCTTACGATTCTATTACCTATTTAACGATAATAAATAAACTTTTGTATAAACTTATCGTAGGTAAATAACGTCGAAAGTAGAAACATTTATGACAGTAAACAATATTATGTACAATAAAAATAAGTTTTTTCTTAAATAGAAAAATTGTTCTGTCAAGAAAAAGATATTCTTATTTGATAGATAAGATTTTGTTTTTTGTCTTTCGTCTAAAATAACCATTGCAATTCGTTTAATGAATGAAAATCGTTTATTAAATTAAGATATAAATAAAAAAGAAATTTTAACTTTCACTATCTTGCTCCATTTATATCAAACATGGGCATGAATCTAGTTTATTCTTATTTTTACTCCTTTTATTATTTCTAGATTAAAAATTGTTTTCACTTTCCTCAAATGCTTATTATCGCATTATCGGTCGCAAAAACGTATGTGTATATGGTGTGTAAATGTATGCGAATGTCCGCAGTATATCAAATTCGGATCCATAGGTTCACTAAGCCCAAATGACTATACGGATCAGTCATCCCCTGCGTGGAAATCGAGTGCACTGAATCAATAGGCGGCGTTTCAAAGAGAGATTATTCCGGACACGATTAGAAGAAGATCAGAGTAAATAGCCGGAAAGTAGAGCAGCTATGAGATATGAATAGCTGTGTCCTTTTGGATCTTTATCAGACTCGCGACGTAAACGTCAAGTAAATGTAGACGACTGTCTGTGCGACGTTTATCCAACTGCTGCAATTGCACCAATTAACTAACGAACTTTGTTAAAAACATTGTAAGAGAGACCGTAAAAAAGAATTTCTATATGTTCTAAGAAATTAAAAAATAACTGTTAGTAAAAAATCACAATCAAATATTCACAAAACCATATTTCAACCTATTTGCAAGAATATTTTCGTTGCTATTTCCAGAATATCATAATAAACTTGACAATGATGGAAGCGCAGAAGTTATGATTATTCTTCTCCATTTTTGCGATTATGCCTTTTGATCCAATTGATCAATTAACTTATTGACGGATAGATGGATGCTCACTTTCGAAACTTCTAACATGCGCAAATGTCTTTACGACTTCATACATCATTCTAGATCATGGATAGAGTTTCACACACTAAGATCTTAAGATATCTCTTATAAGCATATAGAAATAATATATAGAATACAGACAATTATGATATTTCAGACATTCCTAATTGTAATATTTTAATAAATCGATCATGCTCTGAGTTTTGTATACATTTCCTGTATGCAATATTCCAATTAATATATCAATTAATATTGTCTAGCAATACTCTATTTAAAGAAATGTGCAACCGTGTACTGTTTGAATTCCTGCCAAATACAATTATTACTAGCGAGCGGTTTCACTAAAATTTACAAATCAAATCTTTCATCTCATCTTTTCATATCAATCACATTATTTTAATAATAAAACAAATTCTACGTTCATACATCAAAAAACAGAACTGTATGCGCTGCACATTGTTATATTATTTCTTTAATGGAAGAACACATATGTGTATTCGCTATTTTATATTCTCGAACTGAAAGCTAATTTTACCCAAAGACAAGCTGCATAGTTTTGAGATTTTAAAATAGAAAAACAAATATCCTGTAACGTTATATTTTCACTTCGAAAGATCGATTATTGATATATAGGATGAGTCGCACACAATTTCGAATTCTTCTCTCTCATTGAATACAATGATATACGACCCCTCGTTGATGACCTCGTTATTCTGTGAACTGATAGGCTGACCGACTTTAAATATCCGACATTTAGGTATATACATATAATGACGCGCTACATACATCACGTATACATATATAAAACTCGAATCAAAATATATTTAATTAATTTATATATGCGATAGATGACAATAAAAAGTATTACTGCAAAAAAACAATTAGCGATATTTTTCTTTGATTTTGCAAAATCGTCGCTGCAATTTACTAGTTAATTCGAATTAATGTTTGGCTCACAACCGTAAACAGCGTTGTGCGGTAAAATTATTTACCTTGCGTAACGGACGTGATTTAACGAGATTAATATGCGCGGTGATCTGTAATATTCCTTGTTTCTAGTAAAATATTCCATTAGCAGGCAAAACGCAACAATAGCTATTAAAGCAGCATTAAATTTAAGCTTGTTATCCGCTTGATGAGGCAGTCGATCAACGTCGATGTAATAATTGTATAACGATCAAAGAAGCTGATATTTATGATACACGATCACACACGTGATACAAAAGATTTTCTATAAAAATTCTCTTCAGAAACATTAATTTGTTACATTTTCTATTAATCGATCCTTTTTATCTTTGATCATTAATCAACGAAATTCGAGTTTTTATAATAACTATTGTATATATGTGTAAGATAAATCTCAACTTCTTTGTATATTTAATTCAATGAATTCAATATCACACATAAGCATCTTCTATATTGTTACAGTATAAATTGTTCAGATCAAAAACATTAATTATTCCTTCCTAACATATTAGAAGTTATTTGATATATCTCGCATAGTGTTTTATGCGAATATTAGTTTTAATAACGAAAGTGTATTTATTAAGTTAACGTTATTCACGTTTAAATTGTTACGTGATTATATGCATGGTGGAAGAAGCCATTCGAGTGTGTTATTGCGCATACACATTTCTAATTAGTCAATGAAAATTGCATGCCAGATATCACCATCTTGCCACGATAATTTGAACCGGCATCACATCATTATGCTCTTATTTATATATTTTTGTATTTTTACTTAATTATGTGTGCTTACATTTGTATATATCGATTGACAATGTAAATTCTGCGTGGGAATAGGTTTCAATGTTCGTCTTTTTGGCAGTGTATCGTCTAAATTATGTCTATTTAAATATAGTCACATCTGGTATCTGCGCAGAATTGTACAATCTGCGCAAATTCATCTCGAGAATGAGCAACTGGGTTTCTTCCACCATGATTATATATGTTATGTTACATAATTATATTATTTTTACATATTTAATATTATTTAAAAAAAAAATTTTCCTTTGTATTCAATTCTAACATTGAGAAGGATCCGATGCGGATCGAAACGTTTGTTATTATTGCCGGCATTTAGATTAAAGTTATTGTATGTTTATGTTATCTTTATTTTTATTCTTTAAATCTGACCACACGTATTAACCTTGGCTCGTAGCCCTATTACCTATTTATATTACATAATTATGTTACTAAGAAAAATGTATTGTTCTATCCTCAGTAGTAATACATAAATTAGTGGATCATCAAGCGGTTGGAAGTAATCAGCAATAGAATGCAGTAAGGAGAGTCTCACATATTACAATGTCTGGAGAATGTAACCTACCTTGTAAACTGAAGGTTACATTCTCCAGACATTGTAATCTGTACGAGACTCTCCCCTTACTGCATTCTATTGCTGATTACTTCCAACCGCTTGATGATCCATTAATTTATGTATTACTGATAAGGATCGCTCGAACAGAGTCAAAACGTACGATTGTGTTTGTAAGATTTATATGTAAGAATATTTAAATACATGTTATTCTAATATAACGTACGAATTACCGCGTGTTATTGTTCTCAATTTAACCGTTATTTTATTTATTGTATTTAATTTGATAAATTTATCACTTTGATACCAATTGAAAATTAATATCATGATCAACATAATTAAAATGTGAGGAAAAATTATTTTAATAATATTAATATCAAATAATATCAGAATTATCCATATTCTTAAATATTCTTTATATTATAACATAACAAAACTTCTTATCAAGTTTTTAATTTTCTGCTATATTTTCCGAAATTATTACGTTAGAAAATTATTAAAAATGTATATTGATTATTGTCATAATGACGTATTAAATCGTAATATAATGTTACTTGTTACTGAAATGTACATCGTAAAAATCTTTTACGTTTACGATGCACGTATCGAACATTGAAGTTCGCTAACTGACGGATATCAGGGGCATATGGAAAGTCCGGTAACAACCGCTGATACGATACGAATATTCGCCGTGCACGTTACGCCATTATCTCGGGTTTATCTTCGGTGCACGGCTAGTTTTGTAATGGTGTAATATCAGCAGCATACGTGAATCGACGAATTCATAACGATTGTATGCACACTAACACATTTAATACGAGTGTTTAACTCCGCAATCTCGATTGCGAATGCAAAGGATAACATAATTTCTATCTCTGTAATAATGATGATAGCGTATTGAATGCAAATGGAATTATTTTAAAATTATTCGGAAATCCCTTACTCGTTAATCCGCATAATAATTTTTAAAAGAAATATGATACTTTGACGAACAAATTTAATAAATATATCTAAAACTAACAAACCGTCTTTGACCCATGAATTCTTTAAATAAATTTGAGTAGAATTTTTTCTTTTTCCAGCAAAAATATGGACAGCCATCATCGCATTTATCGTAAGTTTTCGATTCTTAAACTTGTTTTAAAATTCACTTCTAATTTTTAAATATACGATACACAGTTGAAAAAAATGTATCGAATTTAACATAAATCGCATATCCCAAACGATCCACTCAAATTTTTTAGTTAATTTTACACAAGATGAATATGTTAGAAGGTAACACAAATATTATGTAAGAGAATAAATACAAAGAAAGATAACATCGACACATTTCTAAACAAACCGTGGGAACATTTTTTTTTTCAGAAAATTAACATTTATGATATGTTAAATTAACACATTTCATTCGTTTGTCTTAGAATTTACGTTTTAAAAGACATTATTTTTATATTACTTGTTCACTTACTCATAAATTGTGTCATTTTGACACTAAGAAATATTGAGTATCAATTTCACAAAAAATTTTTAAATAACATAACCACATTATGTTAAATTAACACTCAAATATGTTAAAAAATTCAACACAAACGTGAGTGGACCGTTTCCAACACAAATACTCAAATTTTTTTACTGTGTAAGATTTTGCTTTTTTTCTATCTTAATTATCTTATTTTCCTTCAAAAAAATTCTTCAATCTTTTATTACTAAAAGCTATTCGTCGTAAACTTTATTAATAAAAAAATAAATTCTAAATTATGATCATAAGAAGTAAAAATCTAAAATACTCTGTATATTTAAAATAATAATTCGTTAATTCACTTAACTTGCTATATAATAAAATATTGCAATTATGCATTCATTTATAATAATTCTAGGACTAGAGACTAAGTTCATCCAAAGTTATCACATTGCATGATTGCATGATTAATGGTTATCAACAACAACAAACCGTGCAAATGCAGTAAATGAGTACGCTCTATTGCAACGAGCAAGGTAGACATCGGCACGTTGTAATTACGGCATCCTCGACCTTTAAAGAGACATCAGTTCCGAGTTCCCTATGTCGTATGCCTATGCCGAGCATGACGGTGGGCGGTCATGCGAGTTATCTAGCAGTGATACGTGTGCGCCGAGTTGTCGCGGCTGTTGTGGAATTCGGATATCGTTATCGGGCATTAATCGCGAAGCCCCGCAATTTAGGCAGGCTTTATGGCCGGAATTTGCGTAGCTACGTGGTCTTCCTGTACATGTATTCAAGCCTACGTCAGTACATTCGCGAATGAAGTTTATGTTTTCGAGCGTACAACTCGTGCACCCATAAACTGTGTCCTATTATAGAAACGTTACATGTAAAGATGAAAAAAATATATATATCACATCGACAAAGATGTTGATATCTGCTGTGAAAAAAAGTAATGCTAAGACAGAATTAATTAAATTTTGTAAATTAAGAATTAATCATTAACGAGATTAAATTAAGTTACTTAAATTAAAAGTTCACTGACATAATTAGCACTCAAAACTCAAAAGTTTATTTAAAAAGCTAAAGTTGTTATTTTTCAATAAAGGACAGTGTAATCAATGTTCATATTCTCTTTTTATAAAAGTGTATATTGTGATAATGTAATCAATATTGATATTGAAAGTACATGTGAACACTGCGAGAACAAATGGATTAAATGCAAAAACCGCAATAATCCAGTTATTTACTGTACGCGAACATGGCGCTGAAATTGCTGACATGTGACAATAAATTTATTTCAATAATAGAGTTCATATTTATTTATCCTGGAATGTGAAAGTGTTATATAGTTGAGTGACTCAGATCGATGCCATCATGACCCGTCGCCGTAATATGATTTGGCTTTTAGGACACGATGTAGAAGGATTTACTGCTGAAATGGCGACGCGCGCGTCTACGGTAACGCGGCCTGACGTCGATTGGAAGTTATAATACCGTGGACACGCGTCCAACGCAGAATATTCATGACGTTATATTGATTTATATCACCAGAGGATTATATTTGGAAGAAGTGCTGAAAATTGGGGCTATGATCAATTCGTGACTAATATTATGCTTTCGTGCAGTAATACAATAATGACATAAGAATTAGTAGACTACGGAAAAATATAAAACTGCTCGCCGCAAAAGCGATGTCGCGTTCAGTTTTTATTCAAACTCACACATAACGTCACTTTTAATCCATCGAATAGTAGAATTTTCGTCGCTTCGTATGAAACTATTGTTTTAAAAGAAATGACGAACAGGACGATAAATTCTTCTTCCATTCTTGAGAATTGCTTGCAGACTTTGACGACGCTGCTGATTGCTTTTCAAAATAGGTCTCTCATTGCTCATTATGCTGAACACTTTCCTTAACAATATAGTAAAATGGATACGCTACAAACGCGATATTGTCGGAAGAGTCTACGGTATGAGAATCCCGAAAGGGAGTTTCCTAACTCGCAGAATTACCCTAACTTCCTCATTGCATGTAAATGCAGCGCGTTATATATAGAAGCACCGTCGCCGTGACATCGGTCTGTTTATACGTGTCAACGTAATCCCAGGACTATTCAGCGCGCGCAATGCTGTATTAGAATCGGTTTCTCGCTCTTTAAAAATATCTCATCTGCGAAACGCGGTACGCCGTCATTAGCGCTACAATGCTACTAGAATGTGGGTATACGCTCGCGTTCCAATGCAATAACCGTATTATTCCGGCCCGATTATTCGCCCGCACGTACGGTTTGTCGTTTCATACTGTGGAACAACCATGGAGCACATGAGGATCTTACGTTGATACGACACATCGTAGCGAGAATTGCAATCAGTGATATAAATCAGCTTTGAATCCTCTGAGAGAGTGTGTTAAACACCAATTGCAGCTTTGATTCATAAATGAAAGAGAAATATTAATTAAGAAATTCAGTACTATAATGTCTCTCATTGGGTTTTTTATCGACATATACGAGGACATATAACTATTATTAATTTAATACATATGTATACATGTTAAATAAATATTACTCTTCGTAAAATACTTTAGATTAATTATATAAAATAGGTTATATAAACTCACATTGAATTACTTAAGCACTTAAGATCCAGCTTGATCATTAAAAGAATTTATTCCTTATTAGTTGTATATTCACATGTATGGCATCCTAAGCATACATCCTAAGCATTCTTCGTTTAACATTGTTTGCTTTGAATATTTTTTAATAAAATAATCAAAAATTACATTATTGTAATTATCAGCTTGCATTTAATAAGCACAGCCTTTAACGCTCCCAGAGCGGTACTTTATTTAATCGGCTATTCCCCGATTGAAAGGCGTCATTAAGCGCAGTTTCTACGGGCGATGTACAAAGCTTAATTAATTGGTTCGTCTGAAGAGCCAATTACCATTCGTTTAACTTGCCTACACTGGTAAACTTCTTTCTACTCTTAACGTAATTTCAACAGATACGAGATTTTAATAAAAGAACCTTTCAGCTTTCGGAGACTTATGTTTGATATAGTCGTATGCCAGTATAATGCCAGCGTTCATAATAAAATTAATTAAAAGTTGAATTCTACTATAATCCTAATTTAATAAAGCAGCAACATGATTAAACAAAACGAGCGAAAATTCACTTACTTCAATTAGGGAAAACGGAGTTCAAACACTGAGTATTAAATATTAAGATTAAAAAGTTACAGGAAACAAAACTTGAAATATATAAAAAAATATCTTCCGAAATTAAAATCGAATTTTTTAAAATGCACCATATTATACTAGATATTATTAGATGTTATACGTTTTCCACTTTTATATTCTCACGCAATTTATTAATAAATAATTTCATAATTAAATATGTTCTTTTCATTATCCCTCTTCACGGCATGATATTATAAATATAATTATAAATACATGGGAATTCAACTAAATCATTCAATAAGCTTAATCGACTATCGTTAATAAAAATAATCTCTTTCATTAATCATTAATATTTTATTAAAAGAATATATGGAATGTAGCGTCAATCGGAGATAATTATGATATTAAATACGACAACGTAATATTTTCAAATAACCAAATAAATAATAATTAATTATTATTACATTATCAGTCATAATAACCTCACAGTGATTAATATTCTTCCGTGTAACTGAAAAATATTGCATTATTTCATATATTTGATATTAATTCTATTGACCTGCAAGTAATTATTTCTTAAAATGGAACATGTTATAACACATTTGTCTTGTAGATAATAAATTAAAAAATAAAAAATAAACATTATGTAAATAGAAATTTGTACCACTCGTTAACTCGTGTTTCTGAATTTTGCTTAAAAACGATAGTTTACATGCTAAAATATTTTACCAATAATCCATTGGCAACGCTTGTCGGGTTGACGAAACGTTTTTTTCCATGATGAAATCGCAATGACGAGAACAAAAAAAAAAGAAAAAAACGCACAACGTCAAAGGCAAGCGCAGGGGAGGGTTACTAGGCGCGATGAAATTCGCGCATGTAAATGCCTTTCCAACGATTTCCATCCGCAGAGCGTGCGTCCGAATTTCCATGTGTATGCGACACGACAGGAGAAAACATGCGAAAACCGGATAACGCGGAAAATACGAGAGGCCCGCCCGACTTTCGATTCCCGTGCGTTTTTCGCAATTAGCTGCGGTGCGCTGTGAAACGTCGCGTTTTCCCAAAATCTACAAATATTACGCTTACGCATATATACGATTATAGGTACGTATCGAGTGCGTCATACATTGCAATAGTATCACTAAGAGAGCTGTGGAAATTTCGCGAATTAGGTTTTTCGAAAAGTTCCCTCGCGGTCGCTAAATTTTACGCGTTGTATGTAGAAAATTTTGGTCTTATTAACTTGTACATGATAAAGTTTCTGAAATTGGAAACTCGTTAAACTCGCTTGCGGCGGAATCCTTTAATTTTCAATGTTACAATTCAACGCTGCAATTACGTATCTGCACTAATCACTAAATTCGATTTAAAAATAAAACGTCCATAATATTAGGAACATACATTCTAGAATTTTGCAAAAGTATCTTTACGAAAAGGAATTTATTTTTATTGTAAGTTGAAGTTACAAAAACTATGTAGAATAATAGGCTGTAAATGTATAGACAATGTTATCTCTACAAATTAAAGTTATCATTAAAATTTGAATATTCATTATATTCATACATGTTAGCTGTCGTGGTTATCTCGACCAAATGTATTCCACCTGATGACCTTATTTGCGTAATATAATACCATGATAATAAATAATCACGTAATTAGTGACGTTACAAACTGCGGAAATATGTTCATAATTATTCGATAAATTATTTTGATATCATTATAATTTCTATTTCTTCTTCTAACGTAAATAGTCTATTTGTTTATTGAAATAGTAAATGAACTTTTTATCACATATAAATTTTCATAATATCGTACAGTTTATTATTAACGTAATTGTTAATATTAATTTAATAAATCCTATAGAAATTCCTACAAAAGATATAAAAATATAAGACAAATGCTAGCCTATATGCTAACTTATATAGTCCTATATAAAAGATATAAAAATGTGAGACAAATGTAAGCCTATATGCTCCTTCTTTATAATAGAGAACGTTTTCAAGATAAAATAACCAAGATTGAAAGAGCAATATGAAACTTTTCTTTGATACAGATTGTAATATAAAAAAGAAAATGAAAGAAAATATTATGCGTATAAGAAAAAGAATATAAAAAAAAAATATTTGTCTCAACAATTACGTTGTAATAGTAAAAATATTAATTAATAATGCTTGTGCAACGATTCTTAATATTTCGAATAATATTAATAACTAAAAAATTAAATTATTAGAAAGGAAGGAAATTCTAATATTTGGCTCACTTCTTATTCTATAAATTTTTACTAGTCCGCTAGTAGAATTTGGGAGTTTATCGTCTGAGCTTCTCAGCAAATTACTTATATATGCAGGTTGCTTGCTCATGTACACGTGTGAATACACGAACATGCGCATTTGCTTATCGTGAAGACTGATAGACCACGCGAATATATACAGTATTTTGAAACTTTAACTTTACCTTTCTCAACAGGATATATTCGAATAAATTTATTAACAACTTTACTTATGCAAAAAATTAATAAAATTTTTAATCAATTTGCATGTTAAACAGTTCTGAACTAATAAATATACTTGTGATTTTAAAAATCGTATACCTTCTGTATGTGTGTATGTATGTGAGTATTTGATGATATGTATATTTAAAACCAATTTATTTTTATTAAGCAAATTTTATGATAATGTAATTATAAAATTTCAGGAATACGTTACATACGCGAATAATATAACAAAGAACTTAATTAACTTTATTTCTCAGTCTTTTATAATTTAGACTCATAATCACGGGGATAAATATTAAACTTTTGATCATTTTGTAATTATGCTATAGAGTACTTTAACAAAACAAACTTTAACAAAACAAAAATTTCAATTTGGAAACTACATATCGCTCTTTTATTTCAAAAGTGATACAAAAATGTGATTTTTGAGTTATTATAATGAGTTAAGTAAACTTTATTAGTTCACAAAAGTGAACTAACTTAATTCATAAAAAATTGTCAAAACATCACAACTCAAAAAGAGCCGTTAAAAAATTGTGAAAATCGTCACAAATAAAAAAAGTAATCTTTCAAAGATTATGAAACGAAAATGAAAAAATGGCATTTGATCATGTAAAGAGTATATTCTTTTTGCCGTAATATTGTTTGATTGGTGAATAATATAATTTTTTATCAAATTAAAATTAGTTTTTTTCCTTTTCTGTTTTTGAGTTGTCACTTTTAAAGTAAAGGAACGATGTATGATATTGCAATCTGATGACAACTCGACGGAGCATCTTGCAGAAATGTCTGCATGATATTCTGTCATATGAGTTTGACTGGCCACGAAAAATATTTGCGAACTGCTTAAAGCCGGCGCGTCAATATATGCGTTCAAGCCTCGGCTTGCTATGAAAAACCTCATCTAATACGATCCTCCTCTCTCATCGTTTTAAACCTCTTCTTCCTATGCGGCTCTTCTAGATATTTCTTGCTGAAATATTCAGACAGCCGAGTTCAGCAAACATTTTTGCCGATATGTTCATATACGAGACATGTCGTCAAAAATTATGTACTGTTTCAGAAACGCTTAGATTTGAATTTTTAATACATTCAGGTAACAATTTACATATTTATCTTGTATATATAGTTATCATAATATAATTTGTTCTGAAAATAAATGTTTCTCAATTTCATAAAGAAAAAACAAATTTTTTAATATTTTTATTTGCATAAAGAGGTTTAGAAAATAGTAATTACGTCCCATGTGGAAATTTCCCCATCTTTTCCCTACTTATTATTGGATATTTTAATAGAAAAGAAGATGGTATTATGGCCAGTATACATATTGTGGCTTCCCTTAAGGAGATTCTCCAGTCATTTGACATAATATAGGAATTTAATCAAATTTTGAGAATAAATTTGTTATAAAAATAGAGGCATTCCTAAATTAAAAAAAATTTTTTTTACCATCTGGATCGAAAGTTATTTCAATAAAAAAAGTAATATTTTTTAAATTTGTACTCTAATAGAAATATATGAAAATGTATTACAAAATAATGATAAAACATATGAAAATATAATAGTATCCTGAGTAATAAATATTTCGTAACTTTGAGTCCAGAATCGATTCAACAACATTTTAACGAATGTAATTGTCAAGTTTTAAACTTAGATATTGATTATTAACAAAGTTATTGTATAAAATGTAACTGGGGTGCCATAATACCACCTTCTCCTCTACTTTTAAAGAATCTGCTTCAATAATTACAAGAATTTTGGCTATTTTAAAGCAATGCTACGACTGATTACAATGTATAAAAGATAAACACCTTCGCAAACAGGTACTAAAATGCCATTGCCTAAATTCCGCTGAAAAAGTAAAATTAAGAGGAATTTGCATTAAAACGACGATGTATACTTTACATGTCCCTCACATATCTGTACTCTTATTGCGATCAATAAAAACATTACTTGCATATTGTGTACCCATGTGGACAATATCAATATATTGGACCAAACCAAAAGGGAATTCCTTTTACACAACCAAGCACGTGTAACAAACTGCAAAATTTTTCAACAGAAAATAGGTTCTCGTTTTTTACACATTGACATGTAAAAACATACGTTATAAAACATAATAGAATGTTGTTTTCCACGTTGCAATTTGCATTTAATTTATTTTAAATGTATGTACCTATATATTATGTATGTACTGCATGTACTTGTATAACACAAACTTATTAATTATTACGTATATCGTTATTATGTATATCGCAATATGTCGCGCTTTCAAATTACGGTTAAGTCGTGCAAAAACTTTTATACAAATCGTGTAGTTTGCGGTTTCTTTTACATCTCACAACAAGTAAAACAACACTGCGAATCTTTACTCCTGCAGGCTATTTGTGTATCTTCCCCTCCTTCCACTCTACTCTCGGTTAATCGTCCCTCTCTCACGAGCAACGAGCTCATTTTTCTCGCACACTGAAAAGCGGCAACGCCATAAATTTTCACGCGAGTCAGTTAATCTTACCCACCCGTTGCAGGTAGACTTAAGGACGCGTCGGGGATTGTTATTTCATCTGATGCAACTCTTCGCGCGCGCGAACATGTCTTCTAACAACCCTTTTACCTCATATAACTCTCACCCTCTAAATCCCTCCTTCCTTTACGGCGAACTCGCGCGCCGTTTATCTTCGACATTTGTGGAAAATGCATCGAAGTACGGCGGATGCGCCATAAATTTCACCACTAGTACGCGAGTGATCCAAATCGAGGGCGGATACCGGCGTGATCACGGGCATATCGACGATTGAGCGTCATTGCCGGTGGAAAATGAACTACTCTATCCGGCAATTATTCAATACTTATTGTCGTGACAAAATGGAAAATCTAGTGCCGCATAATTAAAACATATTTCCTACGTGTTTTCAACGTGCGAATTACTATACAATAAATTAAACAAATTTGATAGCAAGAAATCATTCATATACGATTTAATGCATTAAGAATATGTAATATTTACATATAATAAATAATCGTATTTTTAATTTTAAATTGAATGAATATTGGTAAACGTACAGAATACTTCTGAATCTTAATTAATTTTAAAAAAAACTATGATTTTACACAATGTGCGCTCAAATATTCAGGACTTTATTTCAATCTATAATATGTATCATTCTTAAAATGATTACGAAGTGTTTACAAATATAAATAATACAAAGTTTTAATGCTGTTGGATTATGTATTGTAAATATTCATATAAAGAAAATTTTACGACAAATCATAAAATAAACACAAAATTGAACAATTTTCTGACATTAAAAATGTAAGTACACGAATAAAATCTATAATCATCATACGCGCGCGCGCGTAAACTCCACAAAGACTATTATAATTTAATAAAAGTAAAGAACTCTGATATTAATATAATAAGAACCTTTACCCATTTATATAGGGTGAGTGAGTAAAAAATAAAATATTTAAGTCGAATAATAGTTTTTATATGGTAAAACATTCTGTTTCTATATAAGTATTATAATATTTAATAATGATAATACTGATTTAATTATATGTAATTATATTATATATAATCTAATTACACGTAAATTTTTAATTAAAAAATTTTTACTTCATAAAAATAGCTCACTTTCTTAAATTCTTTACGTGAAACTAAATTGTACGTTTTTAATAAAGAGTGACGACTATTGCTTTTGAAATTGCGCAAAAGGGTCACGCTGCATCATTATACCTTCCAATACGTTTTTTTCAATATATGCTCGGCGTTTTTACTGAAAAGAGAACGATTGAAGAAGTTCACGCTACAAAAAAGTGCAATTGAAAAAATACGAAAGTAACTTCTGATACTTCTCACGACATTAAATGGGCGCATCGATGCGCCAAATGGAATGTTCAGAAGCTTGATATCAACGTGATTACAGTCGTTCCTACGGAGATCAGATCCAGTAAACATTCGACGATACGTGCTCAAGCGGTGTTGGGCGATATTGCTTTACGTTGAAAGCAATTCATTCGATCAATCGGCTCAATCTATTGTTTAATGCGAGAGAGAGAGAGAGAGAGAGAGAGAGAGAGATATCATTACATAAGCACGGTTTTTGTTTCGAAGTACCTACTCGTTTCGATTATAAGCAAGGCAACCATTCTTCGCAGATTTTATCTAGAGATGAAAAACGGCACGTACATAGCCACTTTTCCCTTAATAGCGATTACGTGCTCGGAAATGCTAATTTCCAATCGTGCTAATTTCTGCGCTAAATCGATTTATTATATATAATAACAAATCGAAATTCATAATATTCTAGTATTTATTATTATTATAAATCTATCAGATTTATTACTTCACACTTGAAGTTTGATCTGTCGATCCGTTTCGATTATTCAAGAAGGACGTGTTGTAATCAATAGCCTCTTTAGAACAATCGTATTCCTTTCAATTATTAAAAATAACTACTAGAAATAACACATTAATTTTATTACTTGTATAATTCATGTAAAGCTTTATTTCCAAAACCCATCTTTTAAAAGAAACAAACCAAACAATTGGATATTTCTATATGCAACAATAAATTTTGAAGAATATAGAAAATGTTGAATTTTTTTGCTCCATTATTGTATGGTTACTAACTGCAATTTCATGCAATTTCCAGTGGTTTCCCTTTTTTTGATAGCTCTACAAGGTAATCCGATAAATATTCCATCATTGTTCAGAGTTGGATCGAAAATCCATCGTTTCTATTTCAAAATATCACATTGATTCATTCAAACCCAATCGATTGATATTTCCACCTAATGAACTAAGCACAATACTCTGCAGGCGTATAGATACCAGGTCGCCTTTTCGAAGAAAATCGTTCTTTTCACGCCCGTAAACGGGAATTTATGGCGGTGCGATAAAATTCGGCTTCAATAGTCGACAAAGCAGTAAACTCTCGAGCCGCGAAACTCTTTTAAGACCGCAAAAAGTTAATTAAAAAGTAAACCTAAAGAAAATTGGCAACGTTCTTTATCCTACAAGTATAAGAATGTAAATTAGAACTCAGTTTTTAAAAGCAATTTGCGTATTAATTGATGCTTACGTTATATAATAATCTATCTTATCACAATATTTCAAGCAGTTAGTGAAAAAGTTAAGAAAAATAAA
This sequence comes from Mycetomoellerius zeteki, assembly GCF_001594055.1. Lineage (NCBI taxonomy): Eukaryota > Metazoa > Arthropoda > Insecta > Hymenoptera > Formicidae > Mycetomoellerius > Mycetomoellerius zeteki. The sequence goes on from NW_017256062.1 coordinate 169,246, forward strand.
TCGCAGCAAACCGCGAAGTGGCAATATTTTTCTCCGTATCGTGCACGTGGTGTATGCCTCCGTATATAAGTAGTATTTAAACTATATTTTCTCACACGCAAATATTTTACGCACGGTGACCGTAAAATTAGTCCCAACGGGCTAATTTTCGTATTCTTCTCACATCCGCTACAAGAAACAACATGCATGAAAAATGCAGCGCATCAATTTTTTCCGTTCGCGTGCGAAAGTTAGTCGAGAAATATGAGAAAAGACGAACATTTTAACACTAGAAATACGAACGTTTTTTACTCATTAAAAGAATCAAGCGAATAATTACTGTGAAAGTAAAGAAAGTGATAAAGGCCCAAATATTTTATCAGTATAAAGGATATAATTATTGAAAAGTTAAAAAATTTTAGAATCCTGTCTTTTACATAAAAGATATAATATTAATCTGAAAAATAGAAACAGGAAATAATAATCGTTTGATACTTCTGGTATCAAAACATGTAGATTTTCTATTTTTTTAAATTCAAAGAATAAATTTCACGTCAACGTATGTAGATAAAGTTTACCAGTATTATCCGGAAGAAATGTCATGAAACTATTCCGATTGGAATCGACCTTCCTTTAGTTCGTAGCATGTCGGATGTTTGGAATCGTTTCGAAAACTATTCGAGTGATCATGATAGGATATCGGGAGAAAAACGAAAGCTATTCGATTGGATACCTTTTCGAACAGTTACACGACAGATCTCCAAAAGCATACCGTATTTATCAGATCGATCGACGTGATAAATCGACGCTTTGTCTCAGACTAACTCGTGTATGTTTCCCGGCTTAACTTGTTAGTTGGTTAATGTCGTAACGTAAAATATGTTGTTCAACACGTAAACAGCGAAGCGACCGTTATATAATGCAACTCGTGTGACCTGCAATATTGACTGCTGAAAAGGGAAATTATAATGCATCGGAGACATTTGTAGCCGATTCGAATGACCTTATTCTGCAGAACATATGAAATTTCAAAAGAGAAGATCGCACTTGTAACGCGTCGCCAGAATGTTAAATAATCTGAGTAATTTTTCTTTTTTCATACATTATATTATAAATATAATTAAAAAATAGAATTAATATTAATTTTTTGTTGTTGTCGCATCCTCGTTTAATTAATATTAATTTAGAATTAATACTCCTCTTTCAATAAACAAATTGCAGTGTTCCTTATTTTTTTTTAGAATAGAAATAACCACGAAGGATAGTAATCACATTACACAGATGTAACATACACAGCTGATCGCGATAATTATAGGAAAGACTCACGGTGATTATACGACTTCGCTCGTGTTTAGCAAATAACAGAGCAAATAAAAGGTAGCAGTTTGTTCTACTGGGCGTGATATCCTGCTTTACAAGAGGCGATCATGTCATAAATAGCATATAAAAAACAGAGATATTTGTATCGCCTATGATTTTCTCGTACGCGTGCGATGAAGAGTTTATTAAACATGTGAAAGTACATCTGATTTCATACTAAGAATTTTGCGTTTTCGGATTATGCGTTGAATCCTCGCACACGTTAATCTCTTTCTCCTTCTTCGTTATCTCCTGCATATTAGATATCTTAGTTTAATGTTAACAATGGATTTTCTTACTATATTTACTCATATTTTTAGCGAAATACATATTGCACGGCACGGAATTGATAAACGCTGTCATACAGAGAAATTAAACGCTGGAGGAGAAGTATTATGGTATTATGGCAACCCAATTACATTATATATAATAACTTTGTTAATAATCAATATTTAAGTTTAAAATTTCATAATTACATTCGTTAAAATGTTATTGAATCGATTCTGGACTCAAAGTTACGAAATATTTATTATTTAGGATACTATTAATAAAAACGTGGCTACATTATATAATGACTCGAAAAAAAAAATGAGTGGTTATGTGGCCTTTCATGAAAATAGCCTTAAAATATTAGTTTTGTTTAGAAAACAGTATTTGGTTACTAAATTAACAAAAAAGTAAAACATTTTAAAATGTATGCAAATGAATGTATACATATACATTCACATAACTTTTGCGTATAAGCTGCTCAGTACTAAAAATCTCAGTACTATAAAAATAATACACGTAATATAAACTATAGATTAACAATAGAGCTACAATCGATTATCAAATAATTATTTTGATATGAAAATCTCAAAAAAGAGGCCGTGAGTAATCAATATCCACAGAGGGCCACATTAGCAAAATGCTATGGTATTGTTTAAATTTGCGTAACTCAAAATATATACAGTCAAATAAAATGTTAAATAGCAAATAACACACTCAAAAATACATATATTCATATGATAATACGCTCAAGTTTAAAAAAAATGAGGAAGTAGGTATAATTAAATGTTAAAGTGTACCTCAGAAACGTTTCATAATACTTGAAAGTGAAAATGGGTTATAATAAGTGCTGGCTATTGAGTATTGGTAATATTCATCATGATGTAACGGCGAGCTACTGAACTAATAATTCTGTAAGTAATGATTAGGATTCGCTGTATAATAGCGGAGATATTAAGGGAGGCCACAATATGTACACTGGCCATAACACTACCACCTTCTCCTCTAAAATTAAACTTGTGAAAGTTAAGGAGAAATATTGGTATCGCATAAAAAGAATTATATAAGAAAAAATATTGGTAAAAGATAAGTATTAAAAAATTATTAAAGATAAGTAATTATATTAATTTTCCAATAGAGGAAGGAATTAACTACAATAAAATGTATATTTATTCTCTACAGAAGTTCTTATACTATTACACTTTGTGTAATGTTTACACGAAGAGAGTAGCTGAAAGATATAAAACACGTTTCGTTCCTCCAAGCAAGTATCCTAAATTTAATCGTAGCTTATCCGCCAACAAAAATAAATTAGTTGATATACTAAAGTTCTTTACTTCCGCGGCGAAGTCAATTTCCAACGGCAGATCCTTTCGCAGTCTGGCAAATGAGAAAACTAAAATAATGCGGATGTATAAACCAGCCAGTTCAACGATACGAAACAAAGTGAACAAGAAGGTCGAAAGCGTAACTTGGAATCGAGACGAAAGTGCGAAGAAGAATCGTACGCGATCCAACTTAGTAGAAAAATAGTTGCGCTTGGATAGAGTGCTTCAGACAAAAGAAGCACTCTATACTCGAATAGAAGCACAATAAATAAATACTATATATCAAAATCAAAAGCACCCATTATAGGTATATACGAGTATAAACTCGAAAATGTTAAATCTCTTATTTTATACGATCTTATTGAACGACTGCTATAAAGAATAAATATATATTTCAGTTAACTGCTTTCTTTATTGAAAAGTTAGTAAAATAAATTAATTTTCAATTAAAGTTAGTAAAATAAATTAATTTTCAATTTAAGTTAGTAAAATAAATTAACTTTCAACTAAAATTGCCACAAGAATTTTCTGGCAAATTATATTTTAAATATAAGAAACTTTAATCTAAGAATATAGAGTGTGAACTATAAATTACCAAGAATCTTCTTGGCAAATAATACTAAGGATTAAGTCAATGGATTTGTTCTTTTCTCGGTCTAATAAGCGAATGTCTAAGTATATAATACATATTTATACAAGTTTGAAGGACTCGGAGATGATATCCAATATTATACATAGTCCAGGAGCAGTCTTCGAGCATTCTATGAAAGTTACGAGTTATCTCGCATAAATACTTTACAAGAAATCTATATTCACGCGGGTTTCAAGAGACTGTAGATGACAATGGAAACTAAAGTAGTTCTTGGAATGTTCTGTTTAAGAGATATGGGCGTTTAGATATATTTACGTAACTGCGAAAGTCTGTATATGATATCGGATGCCGCGGATGAGTTAAGAAACTTCAAACTTTGCCGTATTATTCAGCAGTATTTCTCCTCCAATCATGCTACAATAGTTAGATAGCGTAAGTATTTTGTGCAATAAACTTCGCTGTCGCAAAGTTGGCTGTCGAAAAAAAAAAACATTAAGTGTATATTGAATGCGCAAAGTGCAACGCAATAAGCAAACCTCAGAATGAAGGCCATTCTACCGTGGCAATATCTCCCTCCGTGCATTATTTCTTTTCCGTACAACTCGCGTAACTCCCGTTGCATCGCAGAGAAACAAGATGCGCTCAACTCCACGTCAAATTGGAGATAACGAAGCGGAAGAGGAATCGCTTATTACGCGACCGACATGTCGCCATCCAACAGACAGCTGATTGCATATTATTTCATTGCAGTAGCTTCGATTAAAGTAAACATCGTTCGGGAAAAGACATAACCACACGACTGTGAAATTATGGAGATACATTCGTACCACGTGGTACATACGAACCGTATACACTTGCCATTGTACACTTGCTATTTTTAACCATAAACCAAGCCATAAACGTTGCAAAATATTTATTTGACTAATTATTTAACGTAAAAATATTATAATCATTGAATGATGTGCATATGAAAACAAAACTTAATTTTAACATATAAAGTTTTATTTATCCTTTAAACTCCTATTGTCGAAAATACAGCCTTTATTCTGCGTTAAAAAATTTCTTTATATAAAAAGATAATAATTTTAATAAAAGATTTAATAAAAGAATAATTAGAATCAAGCATTGTTCAAATTGTTTTTACTTTAACTTTAAATCAATAATTAATATACAAAAAATTCCTCTTTATTTGCTAGAAAAAGGATATAGTATTTTATTTACTGTATAAATCGTGATGCTAAGAGAATTATCACTCCACGTTTAAGTTATTTTTATACTTAACACGATACCGACGAAAAAATCTACAACTCAAGGAATTAAATTATAGGAATTAAATTATAAATTAAATTAAAAATAATATACCTAATTATATTAACGTGGGAACTACGATGCAGCCCTGTGATTGAATGTCAGCCCTGTGATTGAATGTCGAAGTCTATAATACATGATTATATAATACATGAGAGTAAGAGAACCGTCTCCTTGTGCCGACAGACGCGACGAGAGTCATTCTGGTTTTATGGCACCTTCTAACTCACTTCCACGTGCCTGCGAGCAGCTTTCACGGTGCAAAATCCAATTTCCTATTACTTGCATTTGAATCTCGATATTTTATGGACTAAAGGAATATCGAATCACATATGGATCGAACGAAGGAATATTCTAAATTCATTAAAATATAATATACGGAAGCATTGAATTAGGTGAACTACAGATTTAAATTCGTACACTGAAAAAAATTTTGTTCATTTTTAATCCAATGAATGATCGTTAATCAATGTCCGACTTAATGTCCAACTTAATGTAGTTAATTCAATGATACAATAACTGGATTCATTTATACAACTATATATTCATTCTTGCAATGAATTCTAGTAATTTTATAATCTAAATCATTATGAGGATTCATTGGATCAATTTTCATTATTTTTTCATAATTCAATGAATATTTTATTGTATTTACGTACAGTTTTGGTTCAGTGTACTCTGAAAGGCTGCAATTCATTGTTATTCCAACATTATAAATGTTAAATAGTTTTCAGATTTCGTATTGTATTTGACGAAAATATCATATATTTCTGTTGTTACATTTAATGTTACATTGAGCCTATTCAAATTGTGCTTCCATTAAAAATATTGAGATTGGTGTAAGTTTCATTTCAATTAAAATCGTCGGACTCTTGTTTGATTTGTTCAGCAAACTATCGTTCACAAAAGAGAAGAAAAAATTTTTCAAGCATATTGCTCGTATTCGCAAAACGCACAATGCGAAACCGACTGCGTGGTTTGCATACAAAATACGATGTACGTTTGCGCGCTTTACACTTCTTTGCTTTCCTTCTTTTTTTTTACAACCATCGTTGCATTCGACAGACCGACAATTTCCTTGATTTCTTTGTTTTTGTGATTAAGCTATACGAGATTTTTCAATATAGAAGCAAAGATATGAAGAGATATGAACGAAAAATCGATTTGTTTTGAAATAAGCAAACGAAAATCTATCAATTAATGCTACTTTCAATACATTTCTTTAGAATTCAAGTCGAAAATATTCTTTTTGTCGTGTCAAGTTGGCCCCTCCCAAAATTTATTTGTTAATAACTTTTTCCCTAAATGTATGCAAACAAAAAATTACTTGTTTTGAAATGTGCAAACAAAAATCTATCGATTTAGGGTCTTTCAATCTAATTTGCTCGTAGTTAGAGAGTTAGTGTGAAGTTGGTCCACTAAAATTATTTTTCAAATAACTTTTTTATACTAAAGTATGCAAACAAAAATTCGAAATGTGCATACATGTGCAAACGAAGAGCAATCGAATGGGCTATAAAATGTTAAATTTTTTGTAAAGTTAGGGGTTAACTTCACATCAAGTATATTATAGTTATATTGTAATTAATCATATAAAGAGAAAAAATGTTTGTACACTTAAAATCACTCATATCAAATTATGGAACAGTTTAATTCGATTCTTGATTATTAAGGAAATATGCAAAAATACTTATGCCTTCGCGGCTTTATGAATAAATGTATTTTCGCCTTTGTGTCCTTTATGAATATATGTACGCGGGATTTCAAACCAACAGAAATGGTATGCTGCATTTTCGGCCTGGATATGCTTCGACCAGCAGCAAAAGTCGGTCGTGGAAAAATTGAAATTGGTATAAAGTTGAGATGCAAGATAAATCTCATCCATTAATCAAACATTCGAAATTATTGTCAACAAAAAACTTGAAAATCAATTTTTCCAAAGAAGACCTTAAAGAGGAGAGAGTTTTAACAAAAAAGAAAAACACCACAAATCACGAACCTGTTTTAAATGCCCCTCCCTGTATACATATATATATATATATATAGTAAATCAGTGTAAAATATAAAAAATTCAACAATTATTTAATAATTACAATAAAAATAGTTTTAATTTAATAGGAATTTCAACGTTCAAAATAAAAAATCCATAGATCGTTTATCAGATCCTAACGTTGAATTCTGATTTCTCTGTAACAAGTTTACAAAAATATTTAGAATATATGTATATACATATATTCTAAAATATATGTCTAAATATTTTTTTATATCATAAATTTACAAAAGAAATAATGCAACACAAATATTTCAAAAATTACCATTCTGGGCAGTTTATTCCTGGTGTTAAGGAAGATTGCTTAATTAATTTCAAATTAACGAATATATTTTTAAACCCGATAATATCATCCTGGCATTAAGCAAATTTAATAAAAACACAATTTTCCAAGATTCACTTTGAACTATGTCCAAGAGTAGAAAAGTGTAGATGAAAATAAAAAAAAGGAACGGAATTAATTTTAATCATGTTCCTAAATATATTTATATGAATATGTTATACTACAAGATCCAAATTGCAAATTTTACAAATTTTGGAATGATCCTAATATCAAGGAAGCTTTATCGCTTAATTAATTTCAAATTAATGAATACTGCATTTTCGAACATCATTATCGATCTCAATCGATCAGTTCTTCAAAATATTAATTTACGCCATTTTTTTCAAAACAAAGATGCATAAATCATTCTTGCTATTACGGATGTAGTAAAAATTTAATCTTACGAATCGTTACGAACGTAATTACTCTTAATTGCACGTCAAGTGCGATCTCTTCGATGTGGACGGATTCAGCAATTACTCGACTTATTTTTAGCAGAAATAAAATTTCTCTCCGCGCACTTTTCTCTACATTTTTAATTCCCATGAACTTTAATTAAAAAGCTTATTTGTGAAAATAATAACCGCCTAAAATTAATATTTTATCCTAAAGTATTCTTCTACCAACACTACATATTAAAATATACTACTAAAAGAAACGTGTGTACGCAAAAATTACTTGCTAGTGATTTACCCTGTAAATTTGCTCCGTCAATTGTTTAAAATTAGAATTTTTCAAATTAAAATGAATTATTATTACTATTCAAAATAATTTAATATCCGTATATCATAAAATAAGTACTAAAATTTATAAATACAATTTTCCTTTCATAATATGCATTAGGAACATGATTGAAACTGAAAAATAATTTCGTTCCTCTTCTTTATTTTCATCCGCGTTTTTCTATCCTTGGACGTAGTCCAAAGTGAAACTCGGAAAATTGAAACAGTGTGTTTTTATTAAATTAATATTTACTTATAAATCTATAAGACTGGAAAACTTCCGCAGGAAAAACGAGTTTTTTTGCTGTATATTTTTTATTCCATCCTTATTTCTATAGTTTTATATCTACTAAACTACTTTGAAAATCGCATAACACATTATACATTGCTAAGGGCTATACAGCGTAGATGTATAGTCTATCATACTTTTGTATGTTCCTTCATCCTAATGACCGTGACAGACACACCTTTTAATAAAATATTCTTTTCTATATGTTTTCTAAAGATCTAATCCATCTAAAATCCGTCTAATTAGAAAGGATCAGGTTTCAATTCGCAATGTCGAAAAGATAATTCGTCCTTTTCATACCAATCGTTCCGTATTTGCCTGTTACAATATAACATAGAACATATTTGCACGAGCAAATTTAGATCGGTGAGAGAACGGGTCGTCGCGTTTTGCAGTGCCATCCGGCTTTCTCGTTACACAATTTGTCTTTTACATCCCTCCGGGCGCTTTGCGCGATTGTAAAACTCCGACACCGACGTTTGTATAAAACGCGATATTTCCACTGCCATTCGCTCTGTTCCCCTTTTAAAACGGGAACTCGTGACGCTCGTGAGACGTCGTGTCCGCGAAAGAGACGCGAAAAAGCTGCGAAAATCAGAGCTGTGATATTTAATCCGCATTGAGTAATGGCGTTTCTATCTCGTTCAATAGCTGACACAAAGACAGCAGTGTATCAGAAATCATGGACTTTTCGACGGCCAGAGATTTTCTACCAAATTTGTGGAGAGAGAGAGAGATTTAAGAATTTTTTATGTTCAAAATTAAAGATAATCTCTGTTAACAGATTTTTATTCTTTCATTTTAAACGCTTATCAGAGAAATATCTAAATAACTTATTTTCAAATTTTTTTCAAATAGATTATTATAATAAATTTAATATTATTTATACATGTAAATTCAACGCTACAATAGGTGTCATATTATAATATATAATATGATATAATATTTATAACAAATCACAAAGAATAAAATGTTTTTCACTGATATAAATAACAAGTTAATTAAATGAGTAAAAAGTAATTGAAAAAAATAAAGTCATGCTGGGAGACAACTACAGATGAAAATTTCATTTTCGAAACACGACATATTTAATTAGCCGATAATCCTCTTACTTTTATTTTTAAATTTGAAGTTAAAGATAATTCGAGTTTATAATGATATTAAATGTAACATTTCTATATAAATAAAACATTTATTGTCGGATGTAAAATACAAATACAAATACGGAATTTAATCCCAAATAAAATAAATACCAATGCAAATATAAATATCGTGGTTTAGTGACAGTAACCACGTAATAGCAATTAACCAATAGTTACATTCAGTTATGTAAATTTGATATGGTAATCTGTATTAAATTGGATGAGTGCGCATGTAAAACATATAATGAAATACTGAAAATTTCGTACATTATGTAGTATTCGATATTATCTTTATTGTATTATATGATGGGGGGGGGGATAATACACTTTAATGCAAGATTTTGTCTATTAGCAAATTGTGTAGAGCAAAAAAGAAGATACACTTTAAACATTTATTATTTGTATACGTATTCATATTGTATGTAATTTTATTAAAAAATATTATACGCGTATATACAATAAATAAGTTACAAAGAATATATTTAGATAATTGAACAATTAATTAGAAAAATGAAGGATATACTAATTCTTATAAAAAATTATTGTAGCATATAATATATAATTCCATTTTCTTATGACATCATGAAAAAATAACAAAATATCACTAAATTTTATATATTTTTATATACCCTTTCTTTTTTTTTAAATATAAAACACACATTAACATTTACATTGTTTCTTGTTGATTCCACGAGATTGAATTAATATATTAATAGATTGCCAATCAATGCATCTTCCTATTTGCAAAATTATTTGCAATGCATTTCGTAAAATTTGCGTGCAACTTTTTCAATCAATTAAGATGTATACACAGTTGGAAAAAATGTGTTGAATTTAACATAAATCGCATGTCCCAAACAATCCATTTAAATTTTTTAGTTAATTTTACACAAGATAAATATGCTAGAAGGTAACACAAATATTATGTAAGAAAATAAATACAAAGAAAGATAATATCAACACAATTTGTAAACATACCGTGGGGGAACATATTTTTTTTCAGAAAATTAACATTTATGATATGTTAAATTAATACATATTTCATTCATTTGTCTTAGGATTTACGTTTTAAAACACATTATTTTTATGTTACTTGTTCACTTATAAATTGTGTCATTTTGACACTAAGAAACATTGAATATCAATTCCACAAAAAATCTTTAAATAACATAATCACATTATGTTAAATTAACACTCGAATATGTTAAAAAATTCAACACAAATTGTTAACACAAACGTGAGTGGACCGTTTCCAACACAAATACACAAATTTTTTTACTGTGTATAATTAATTTGACAATTGCCATCAGGACATTCAAATCAATCTGTTTCGGTGTTTCGTATTGCGCGTATCTATCTACCAGAATGAGGCAAAACATTCCACAATGCGGCGTACCGCAGACCCACAAATTAGCACAGTGCGAGTGGTAGCCAAAGTTAGCAAACAGCTGACCACACGCGCGAACGTTGAAGATGCCAAGAAGTGGCGGAACTCTGTGTGACACCATTCTAAGTTGCAACCATTCCACGTGTTTAAATTAGTCTACCACGCGCCATTACCATTACAAATGAAGATCTTTTTGAAAAGCAATATTAAGTATATATTTTGTCCAGCGTGATTTAATTAACTAATCACGTAGCTCTAAAATTATACATTTTAATTATATTAAAAAATAAAAAATTCGTTTTTTCTACAATTGTGCACAGATTGGGTTTCTATCGAGTGCAGTTGTGGCCTTAATTCGAATTATCTATTTATTCTCTTGTCCACCGTCTAAAGTATATTTAGCAATGCGGTATACTTTGCCACTGACCAACGAACTAGAAACGGGATTCCCGCGACTGTGCTAAACTTGACAAACGGTGCTATTAATATCATCTATGATGAGTACGCGCCGCGTCGCGTATATTCACGATCTTTTAAAATATTACTTAAAATATTTTAATCAGTTCAAACAATAATTCAATTTCGGTAATAATTCAATTTCATTCAAATCTTGATTTTTTTGTAAAAACTTTGCAAAAAGTTATTATTTGTAGGAGAAATTTTTATATTAAAAATCTTCAAAATTAAATATTCTCTACAATTAAATCTTAGTAACTCCGGCAAATACGCCGCGCTGGGATTTACACTGCAGAAGTCAGAAAAAATAGAAGAAGTGAGGGTAATTTTCCCGCAACTACTCTGTTACATGCCTTTATGTTATATTAGTATTGTGTTATGATTTCAGCTTCTTACTGTTAATATTAATGAAATTATTGTGAGTTGAATCGATTTGTAATAAGTAGCACCATCATAAATTATAATCTACATAAAATGATTACTGTAGGACGTGTAAAAGACCTAGTGGTTATTTCACGATACATACGTGTAGAGGAATAAAGTAAAGCATGTTTTATAGCAAAATACAAGTACTTTGCTTTCGTATTCTTTGTTTAGTTTGCTGTCTTGTATATCCCACTTGTTTGGGATATACGGCATTTTTAGCGGATGGGATTTATGCCCAAAGAATACAAAGTGCGCAGATTGAATTCATTGCACTAAATGCAATGAATATATTACATGAAATATGTATCTCATGTCATAATACTTGTATTATATGTAGCAAAATTGTAATTATTATTTATTACTTCATATACATATTTATCATTCTTATTCCTTAATAAAATTTTATAAACGTATTTTAAAAGTTATTGTGTCATTTTATGTCTTATGTATAAGTATTATTTGTAAATTTTTCATGAGTCGTCATGACCTCCCTCTTCCCCTATTATATTCCACCCCTACAGGTTATACGGCAAAAATGCAAGGATTTCAAAAAGTTCATTTCTTAATACGAAAAATAAATATTTCGGATTTCTAATATTTTTTTTATAGTAGTAGACAGTACAAAGTTTTTACTGATATAGTTCGTTTACTTTAAACATAGTAAACGATACTTAATAAATTAAGTTTTTGATAGGTGCGGCGTATACCGGAGTTACCCTATCTTAAATCTTATCTTATATATCTGAAGCAAAAGTTAAGATTAAATGAAAAATATTATCTTTTTATTTATAATAATTACGTCCTATCAGTTATTTCTTACAGTTCTTTAATTTTCTTTGTTTGATTATATTCTACGATATCGAATTATCTACGATATCGATATCTTCGTTATTAAAACCTTTTGCAATTTATCTTCAAGCATTTGTAGTTAAAAATGTATTCGATATGTAATCTGACAATCAGAATCACGGGTCAGGAATAACGCGATTATCTTTTTATATGTATAGTAACCTATCAGTTAGCTCAATTTCCTCGCCTAGACGACACTCGTACTGTTCGAATCAATTCATCGAGCGTGTAAAAGCCGCCGGGAATAGAACGCAGAAGTTGGACAAAGTGCTACAACCGGTGACACGGGCCAAGTCCATCGCTTCCTTCGCGGGAAAATCCACGCTCGGGGGCGTCGTGAGAATGATGTTCGATAAACGGCTACATCATCGTGGATAGTAAAGTCGATGACGGGGTCCTAGAGGTCCCATTTCACCGAGAAGAACGAACCGAATTCCATTAAGCGTGTCACGTCCAGAAAGACCGCAGATGCTATTTTCTCAAAGCGGAACTCGTTGTCGAAATACGATGGACTACTTCTTTCCGTCCACTCTGTTCACTCGGTATTGGCAAAATGGAGCCGCTAGACTGATGGATGCGATGGGCTGATGGATGGTAGTTTATTAATTTATCGAGACGTCGATAAATTCATTTCAGAGTCAACGCCCTCTGCTCACCACACATGAAATTACCCGCCATATTTACGCCTTATATAAAAATAGAAAGTTTTTCAAATTATACACGTACTATCTATGATTTATAAAAAATTGCGTTTTTAAAACGGAATCACATATAAAACGTATTAATATGGTAACGTATCAATAATGAACTGATAGAAAAAATACTGCAGTATGAATTAATCGAAAACAATACATGATAAATTTGTAAAAGTATTTACACTGCATATATTCGTTTAAAATTAAAAATTCAAATATAGCTTGCGATATGTTATTAATCCGTAAATATGTAAAAATATTCTGTAAATAATTAAGCTGCTACATGTAATTTACATTTTGTTATTATACAATACGTTCGATACTACATATAATACGTTCAATAAAACTGAACCATATCGTTATTCTATTCTATACACCATAAGTCTGTTATGATACCAAAGTTTGGTGACCTCGTTACATGCCGCATACAATCAGGTATGTAGTAGCACGGAGTACATCGACCCTTTGAGACGTACTCGTCATCATTTATTCACGAGGACACCCAGATACTGCAAACACGAGTAAATCCTAAAGACTCCTATCGTTGATACAAATCGAATCTGCCATTGCATTGCAAATAATACTCATATCAATACAAGGCATTTCCTCTCACGAGGAATACCCAGTTCCTTTCGCCTCGTTAAAGGATTCCCCCGACTAGAATCTACGTTCGGATACTGTCAGGTTTACCTTATATTTTACAAGGACCTGGTTTGGTTGACCTAAGGTAAGGTACACCTGAGAAGGTTCTCGTCAGGTTTGAGTATGGTTGACCTTTGTAAGGTTATAATTACCTTATATGTTATAAGGACCTGGTTTGGTTGACCTAAGATAATTCTGAATAAGGTACACCTAAGGGGGTTCTCGTCAGGTTTGAATATGGTTGGCCTTTTAAGGTTATAATTGCTTTATATGTTATAAGGACCTAGTTTGGTTGACCTAAGATAATCCTGAATAAGGTACATCTAAGAAAATCCTCGTCAGGTTTGAGTATGGTTGATCTCGTTTCTAGTACGCAGCCACGCCACGAGATGGACGTGTTACTCGTAAGAAGAAAATGTCTACAAGTTCTATAAGAAGGCGTAGGCAAATCAATTTGGATAATCTCTTAGAGAGATTATAAAGTTCCTTCAGAGTATGTCTTCTGGGCCTCTGAAATATATGTTTTTTGCTTCTTTTGGAATGTGATGCTAAATTAATAGCATTTGAACTCGACTTAAAAATTTATCCAGTGATTTTAGCAGGTCCTAGCCAAGTCAACCTGATTAGGATCTGCTAAAATCCTTGGATAAATTTCTAATCGGGTATGCTGTGGCGCGTTAATAAGGATTTAATAATGAACCCGATATAAACCTGATAAGGCTATCCCGATAAGGTCCTGCCTAATGTGCTGCGTTACATGATTGATCAGGTCCCAATAAACCTTACCTTAACAGGACCTGATGGTTAATAAGGTCAACCTAGCTAGGACCACTGAATAAATTTCTAGTCGGGCCTCTTTCCACTAAATCATGATAATGTATATCGCAATTGGAACAGAAACGTAAATGCACTTTACGTCGTTCAAGATTTTCAGTGTAGAATACCGGTAAATTTAATAAATTTCCCCAAAAAAATAAAATTGACTTTGAAGATTTATTATAATATATTATTTTTAGTACGGATGAAATCACGGCAAATCGAGATATGAGCCAAAGTCACTTTATTCTTTTTAATTTCTCGGTACTCTTTTGGTATTAATTTAATTTTGCTTCAAAATAAATCGATATTACTGGAATATTATATAGATTCTAATTTATTTCATTTTCTGGATATACATTTTCGCCCATCGAAGCATTTACACATTTTTACAAGAAAACATAAAAATCCTGTACAGATTTAAAGACTATTCTTCTATTTAAAATCTAAATTTACTGGCTTTCCAGAATCACGTTCACGTCCTATCGCGCTAAACTACGATACGAATACTTCGTTTCGCGCGTTTCTTGTAGCCAAATATTTAAGAAAATGCACGATCTTCGATTGTTACTTTCGGTACATAAATCACGGGAAGTGATCGTTTAACACGCGCGACGCTGGCTTCCAACGTTTCCCGACGATTTTCCAACGAAATACGATTCTCCGACTGGCACGCAGAAAATATCATTCTCCCAATAGTATCCGGAAACCTATCGATGCATTCCAACACAAATCACATACCTCATCCACGAATGGGCGTTCTTCGTTTTCTCTGCTGTTAGTCTCATAAACTCTCTCCCTAGTATTCGTCGAATCGAGAGAAAACGTTATCGCATATCTTGATACTTCTACAACTTTTGACGCATCTTCTACGACAATAATATCTCACAGCTTTACTATCATAAAGATTACAAAAATGGTATTTTGAGATCTTATGTCATTACCGTAAAACTAACTTATCTCTAGTGCTAAAATATCTTTTGTTTAACCTGCTTTTAACCCGCTATTGAGGAAAGATATATGAAATGCTCGAGACTGCATGAGAGAAAAATTTATCTACTGTATATCCGAGAAAGAGATTACTACATATTTCATTTTCCTCCACAAACTATTCATGTCATATATATTATCAATTGTAGGTATATTAAACAGACAGATATTGCTTTTATTTTTTTTATGATAGGCATATGTTCCCAAATTAAAACAATAATATGTAGATAAACAAATATAAAGCGACAAGTGCAACATTATTTGCAGACTGATAGAAATTAGAATGGTGTGTAAATTTATATAAAAATGTTTTTTAATAACTCAAGATGATATTATAATACAAAAAAAGAACGCTTCGATTAAATTTTTTAGCCATTATTAGCAAGAGAGAATATACAATATTAACATACTGTAGCATACAAATATAATATTTGTACACTAAAAATGATTTATTAAATTTTTTTATTAACTTTGAGGCATTAAAAAACATTTTAAATAATTTGCACGTGTATACCGCGCTGATTCTCATTAGTCCAATTTATTAGTCTTGAATTATCAAGAATCTTATCGTTAGATTTATTGAAAACATACTTTCATAAACTAATAATTGATAGCGTTAGCTGTTACATCACTGGTAACAAACGGAAATGGCCGTTTCCTCCTCAAAATGTGTCGCCTATGTATTTTGAAATGCGTCCGCGTAGTCTATAATTAGAAATCGTGGTCGGTTACAGCCAGTGTATCCTGTATAGGTCGGGATACTCTCTTCGCACTCCAGCAATCTTGTTTCGGTAACGCGTTTATTACACAAGGAATCCCCCGTATGCGAATCACACCGTTGGCAGGATACGTTCTAGATGCGCAGACCGCGTATTATTTCGCGTACCCAACGTGCTTTTCCATTCGTCTCCAGAGACACGCCTGTAATATCCTACAACTCTCAGATCGTAGCGTGCGGCATACATTCTCGCGGGCGCTCAGGGGCGCTCGTAAAATGTAACGCGCGTATCGAAACGCAAAATGTCTTGCTCGCGGATGTAATGTTTCCAGGATCGTGTCGCGTGAGTGGGTTAGATTGAATGTCTTGGTACACGAACCGAGCACGTTTATCTTTCCTCCCCCTTTTTTTTATTCTCGTCACTCCCGTCTCTCGCACCGACCTGAATCGTCTGATATTCCACGAGTGCAAAACGACAAGTAAGAAATTTCGCGCTCAAGGAACGGACTCACATGATCCACGCAACCAGACTCTCTCTACTTTTCTCCAAAGGGAATTTCACACACAAACGTTGAAATAAAAATGGAGATAAAATAAGATTAAAAAAGTGTAAAAAATAAAATAGCAATTTTATAGTAGACGTATGAAGGTACTCATGCTCATTTTTCTAACTTCATAACTGTGCATGAATAATAAAATAAAATGCCACAAGATATATAATGGAATAAAATATAATTAGTAGCGATATTTTTTAATATAAAATAAGATAACGCATTTTTTAAATGCAATTGAAAACGAGACAGGTAACGCGCAATTCTAACATGTTTTACAGGATTGACTAAACGTTTCGATTCGTTCGTCGCGCCGTTTTTCGAAAGCTTGCTTCGCGGCCTCCATTCTACCTATTTCTCATTCAACTCAGATCCTGCCATAAAATGTAACACGTGATTTTTTGATGCAATACGGAAGACATCATTCTGCTTAGATAACCTTATTCACGGACATACATCCTCATACCCGTACATTCCGGAATTTCTCGCGTATCCTGGAGACGGACGGAAATTTTTCTCGAATCCGACTCTTAAAACATATTTTCCTTGCACAGCTTTCAAAATTTTTATCTGATCTTTTTCTCACGTCTAAGGAAACTATGCCACAGTATACCGCGACATGAAAGATATCTTTTGTCCGGAAATAATTGTTTTGACGGCCGAGAAATCGATTTTTCTCGCCAGATTACACGCGCATTACCAAGACTTTTTTCAGAGGAAATTAAATATTCGTAACGTAGATAAGTATTAATTCTAATGAATATAATTGTCTGAAAAATTTGTTTATCGGACGGGAAGCTTTTACATTAGCATTAATAAAAATTACATTCTAATAATTAATATAATTTTATATTATTTATTATTTTTTGCATTATATATAGTAGTAAATACTTTATCGATTTATTTAAAAGTGTTTAATCAATTTTCCTCATTTTATTATGAGGAAATTTAAAATAAATGTTTAGTAAAAAAAATACTTAAGTAAATATTTATTAATTATTATTATTTATATTATTTATTATTTATTATCATTGAAAAAAAATTTAGTAAAAGAAAATGTGTAATAAAATATTATAGATTAATAAAAAGAAACAGTTCAATTATTATTATGCAAAAATTTATATTTGTTCCAAAATTTCATATTAATCGTTTATTCATTATCGTTTATTAATTATCAAGTTAATTAATATATTAAACGCTCTCGATAATAGATATATTCAATTTCACATATCAGAATAATATACCTATCTTCAAAGCACATATAGGCAAAATTAAGCAAACGTTATCGAATTTGCTTCTATAACTCGAACGTATTCAACAAGCACAATAATTTATCGAGAGTACTAGAATTACCGCGACATTGCGAGAGCAATCGAGTAAAAGCAGGTATTTCACTATTAACGACTGTCCCAGGATTTCCTAACGAGCGCAAAAAATACTGCGAGCTACGGAGCAGTACCGTCGATGCGTTCTAACACAGATCACGCATCCTCGGTCACGAACGTAGATCTTCTCGATCGTTCCCCCTGGACACCAACGAGAACACCCGGCAAGCTCGATCTAATTGTCGGACATCGTACCATAACTCTTGCTACACGAAGTCACTTGACGTAATGGTCACGTTATTTAGGCAGAATAAAAGCCATAAAATGTCGGTCAAGTGAAGCAAAATTCAGACTTTCCAATCTCTTTCGATATTAAATTGAGAGTGCAATATTACTCTATACTTTCGATTTGATCAATTATATTTCAAGTATCTATATATTAAAGTACACTGCACATTTCTCTAACGCAATAATTGAATAAGGAAATTCAGCTTTGAATAGATCTCTTACGCATCATAAATAGAAACGCATAAATGCATAGAAAGAATCAAGTTACAAACTTGTAATTTATATACAAATGAGAAATTTCTAAATAAAAGATTTTAATGCAACAAGGTACTTACTTTTTGTGTCTGAAAAATTATATAATACCTATTATATTTCAATTTATATTGAGCAATGCGTGCAAAAAGATAATAAATGTTTCCAACTTAGCAATTGTGTGACATGTATAATCTTTAATAAAACGTAATATATTCTCATCATTTCTTTTGTGTGTGTGTGTATCTTTTTAAATCATCCCCTTGGAAATTCCTATCGAATTACTCCAACACTCTCAAGCTGTCAGCAATCATTTATTTCCTTCCGGAATTCTGCCGAAAATTGCTCACTCATAAATTACAACCACAAAAACTTCTGTGTAAATTTACATTCTAATATGCCGTCTTGTTATCCAACAGCTGGATTGTTAAGAGGAAGGCAATTCCGTCCGAGTGCGAGTGGTTCTTCCCCAGATTCATTAGAAGTTCTACCGTAGCGTGTGATAACTTTGTCGTTATATTTCCAACTTTTCTGCAAACAAGTCACGCCTCGGTGGCAAGCGCGCGAAATAGGATCCCTGTATTCGCGCGCACGAAAAATACCATTCTGCCACCGAATACCAGCGGGTGCACGTGCGAATCACGAGTCACCGCGGTAATTTTCGCAGATATTTCGCATTCCATCGTGCAACCGCGACATTTCTTTCTCAAACACATTTGTCTCGCGTCGTCGTTAACAAAGGTATTAAATTAAACATTACAATCTAATGTAACAGAATCAAAGATGACATGTATATACGCGACATATATATTTTCAAAACACTGGCGAATTCAAGAGATCTTTCTTTGTCAAAAATTTGATATTTTCCTACTTTTCTTTCTTATCAATATCCTATTGTTAAAATTTCTAGATTCTATTAATGTGTAATTCATTTGAAATTAATATCATAAAACTTAATCAAAAATAAATTTAATTAATTAATTTGAATATAATAGCTGTTTTTTTGTTTTATGTGCTCTTTTGATATTTTACGAATTAATAATCTTTTAATTATTTTTCAAAATTTATAATTTTTACGGTCGTTTTTAATTCGAGCATTACCTTTCGATTTTTCTGTTCAACTGTAATTCCCTCTAAATTAGTGAAGCGAAAACAAAATAACAATAGTATCTCTGGGACACTTCTATAGAATTTCCAGTGAATGAGCATCCAGGAACAATTCTTTCTCCCGAGATAATGCTCGAGAATCTTGCCGAGCACGTATGACTGTGCTCTTCGTATTCCTATGTGCCACACGATTTGCGCGGTCGTAAGATAATTCTTTCCGAACACATTAAACCTGCGCTACATCACCGGCTAAGATCGCTATAATTTTAGTCTGTGCTATAGTCTCAGATTTTCCTCGAAAGAGTTATCGTGCGAAGTCGAAATAGGATTGCCGATTTACACCGAAACCAATTCCAGATTCAAAGCAAATGTGTGTCATACATCGCGCAAAAGGAGCCATCGGGCACCTGAGCACGAAAAGGCAAACTCAAAAATTTTATAGGTTGAAATTTACCATCTCTTCTCCACAGCTCCGTCGATATGTCTCTATAGTATCGCATGAGGTCATTCTTAGAGCCATAACACGGATATTGCCGTAGTGTCGTAGCCATTAAGAGCCTTGCATTACTTCACATATAGTCATCTCTAAGACATAACGTAAGTAACGCACGAAGAAAAACAAGCTCCTTACGCTATGTTTTTTTC
Source organism: Mycetomoellerius zeteki (assembly GCF_001594055.1). Taxonomy (NCBI): domain Eukaryota; kingdom Metazoa; phylum Arthropoda; class Insecta; order Hymenoptera; family Formicidae; genus Mycetomoellerius; species Mycetomoellerius zeteki. The sequence goes on from NW_017256062.1 coordinate 189,751, forward strand.
TGTGCGTTACGTCTTACGTTATGTCTTACGGATGACATAAGACGACATAAGGCGTTATAAATTGGAGGGGTACCGAGTACCTAATCAAGGAAGTTTCACAAATTATAATGCTCTTTATTTGGCTTTGTACACTATGTACAGATGTACCTCAAATGTGGTAGGTACTTATGATAATTAAATCAATAATCTAAACATTGCGTTTTAGTTCGCCATTTTTATTTTTCTTCACGACGCGTTTCTTTAAAATTTTTTAACACATCAATTTTACAAGTCATTTAAAAAATTCTAGCACTACTAAATCCCTAATTAATATCACACTCCATATTAATTTTGCAACAACTGTTTCCCTCAAATATTTATCGAAACGAAATAAGCGAAATAATTTAACAATGGCTACGTTCAGCAGAAAAGGCAACTTTGCAACCGTTGTAAGATTCTTAATATGACTGGCTCTTATCCTTAAACTTGCTTGGATCTGAATATATAATCCAATGATAATGGAGAATTTTACATCAAATTCTTTCTTTCTAATCTAATTTAGGGGGAGTTATCATTAGCGTTTCAGAATGATTGTGTTGAAAGTCCAAAAGTTATCGGCGCGCAATCATATCTGAAATAAATTGATTTAATAAAGAATATAGAATGTATTATTTGAAACATCTAACTTTGACCGATCATGGCTTTCTTTATTGTATTTGATGTATTCATATATAAGGTTGTGCTTAAAAATTCTTATTCTTATAATTCTATATCAGTTGCATCAGCTCCTTTTTTGCTGAACGCAACCACTATAATATATTTAATATTCTGAAATCTTGTAAATCGAAATAAAGCTTACTCTGACTCCAGCAAGAAGATACTAATCGGTTCCGCGCGCAACTATTTATTCGTAGTAGCGCTGGACCGATCTTGCGTACGGGCAAATGCTCCGCCGCCTAAGCGCCGGGCTAGCGCCAGGCGAGCGTCAGAAGAGGCTCAGGGCGCCTCAGGGGCAACGCTGCAGGTTACACGTGCGTCCTGGCGGGTCGATTGTGGCGATTAAGCTGCCACACGAATATTTGTGCGGTGGCCCTTATTCGTAAAGGTGGAAAGGTTTGAAATGGAAGGACTTTTGAATTTCTGAATTTCTCGCTATGTCCATTTAGAATCATTAATTATAGATAATTTTATTAGAAGCGGAATTAAGTTTTATAGTTAGAAGCGGAATTAAGTTTCATTTATCAACATGAGATGAGAAATCTGTTAATACAAGGATAAAATTAACATAAAAACTTAAAAAATCATTCAAAAATTATTTAAAGTTGTAAGTTTTATCAAAAGATAATGGAAAGAAAATGAATTTAAATCATATTTTGTATCATATTTGATGTATCAAAACGATATAATACATTTAACACCATTTAATTACTATAAAAAAAATTAATATATTTTGTATCACAAATTTTTCTAAATTTTTATTCATACATGTGAGAAAATTTATTTTTACTCAAATCGTATTTTTGTATCTTCCGAAGCCAAAGTAATCCACTGAGCTTGATCACTATTGCGCTACGCGACAAGGTTTTTATTTCGAGACAACTTTGTTTCTGGTCACGCCTTCGAATGATTCTCACAGGAAAGCGTGAAATGGGATTCTCCATTCATCCGAAAAATACCATTCTTCGCTACAGCAGATTCTCGACATGGAATGCGCAGTCAAGTCCCTTCACTTCGAATGTAAGAACGTCTTTATTGCGTAGTATTCATTTTTGCAATTTTTCATTATTTATTCTTTCTAATTTATTGTTAAAAATTAATATCAATATTACATTTACATGATCAAAATTACTTATATTCTTTCTCATTTAATCTTAACAAATTTTTAACTTATTTTTGATCTGAGTATAAAAATATCTTAAATTATTTATTCAAATTTTTGTAATTTCTTTTAAAAATTTAGCAACTACTTTTTATATTTTTCTCTTACGTAACTTTTTAAATTTTAAAAACTCTATTTACTCTAAATATTTAATTTAAAAATGTAATAAATTTAAACGATCTATTTACATATATTTCCTACTTTTCCATCTAATTATGAGCCACAACGCACCGTTTTATCTTCAAATCAAATTATTAAAAATAAAATTAAAATATGTTTTATTACAAACCTAATACATTGAAAGAAAAGTGTTTGATATTTATGACTATAATTGCATAGTAAAATAAATATGGTTGAAAGCTTTATTTTTATAGTTATTTCTACTATAATATTAGATAATAATTAACAATTATACCTATAGTTCTATCAAAACAATATATAAGCACTACAAATCACTAAAAATGGTAATAACATTTTTTTTCTTTTAAGAGCGACTTGTAAGTTATTGTCAATATCTTTTTTTAGCCTATCTCTTCAAACAAACAGACGCAACAATAGAAAAGCCTGATAATGAGTCGAACGTGTCTATCTGTACACAGTTGGAAAAAATGTGTTGAATTTAACATAAATCGCATGTCCCAAACAATCCACTCAAATTTTTGAGTCAATTTTAAACAAACTGAATATGTTAGAAGGTAACATAAATATTATGTAAGAGAATAAATACAAAGAAAAATAACATCGACACAGTTTGTAAACATACCGTGGGAGAACATTTTTTTTTTTTTCAGAAAATTAACATTTATGATATGTTAAATTAACACATATTTCATTCATTTGTCTTAGAATTTACGTTTTAAAACACATTATTTTTATGTTACTTGTTCACTTACCTACTTATAAATTGTGTAACACTAAGAAACACTGAATGTTAATTTCACAAAAAATCTTTAAATAATATAATCACATTATGTTAAATTAACACGAATATGTTAAAAAATTCAACACAAACTGTTAATACAAACGTGAGTGGACCGTTTCAAACACAAATACACGAATTCTTTTACTGTATAGAATTTGGGGAGTTAGATAGAAAGTTGTTCGACTCTGAGAAGATCCGATTAACATATTTGTTCGATGAGTTACAGAATAACGAGGAATGGCAAGTAGTGATGGTTAAATAAACGTTGAGAATAAGAAAAGCACGTACATCATTATTTCAAGAAAATAGTAGATTAACTCCCGACATTTGCCTCTCTTGTCTCTATGAATTATTAGAAAACTTGAAGATGATGAATAACATAATTAATTCAACGATTTATTAAATATATTAACGATGGAAGATCAAAGAATAAATTCTAAATAATGGAGTTTAAAGAACAAAGAGGTTGAAGTTCAAATGAAATTTCATGAAAATCAAGATAATCAATATATTTATTTTATAATCCGTTCAATGAAAAATTATTCTGGTAACAAATAATAAAGAAAAAATGGAATACAAAGAAACGAAGCAAAAATGGAAATTAAATTTTACAAACGTGAAAAGAATCAACACATTCGTGTATTCATATTGCGCTGTAGACTATCCAGCGGTTCCTGTTACTGCTAAAAGTGGAAGACGTAAAAGCTAGTAGAACGGAAGTCAAAATAGCGCGAAATCCCTTCGAGCTACAGAGCAGGTTTATTCGCTAATGGAAACGACCGCTACGACGCTTCTAACGTTAATACAACAGGCTCCCCACAATTACTTTATCGGGAAACGTAAACCTTACCAGGGTTCAACATATAACAGTTTCGTGATAGGGTTCAGTGCAGGATCTGAACAATATCCACACGCTCGCTCATGAAATTGCAAAATCGATGACACACGTGACGCCTTGTTGTCCCTTATAGACACGTATATTATAATACTGATCAGTGAAGGGGTGTGAAGGGGACAAAGGAAGACCGTGAAAAAAAACAAAAAAAAGAGGAAAAAAGAGAGGAAAAGTTAAATTTAGAGAGAGAGAGAGAGAGAGAGAGAGAGAGAAGAAGAAGAAGATAGGAAGAAGTTGGAGAAGATAGAAGGAATACACATCAAATTCAATTTAAATCAACCTAGTTTTACAGCCGTGCGCATCTCGGACACGTTCCATCAAAAGCTCGACACCTGCACTTGACTGCACTTCTTTCCCTCTCTGTCGTTCATCTCACTGTCGTTCTTGCGTCTCTATATACGCTCGCCGTCTCTCGATACCGCCTTCGCTTCATCCTCGTTGCCTATTCACGTCCCGACTCTACTATTTCTGTCATACTCATCCGCGCGTCTCTGCCACCTCTTTCGCATCAACGATCGTTCCTCTCACCAGTCGATCTCGCTACGGATGTGCCTAGAATGTCTGGAAGGTCCAGACATGAACACGAACGGCTCAATGCCCGCGACACAATCTTTAACTTACGAAGTGTTCAGTAATAGTCACGTTTCGAGCAGAGCAATATTCTTGGTTGAAAACTAAAATGACTCTTCCATATAAAAATTTAATTTGTCGCATTTACCTATCGTCATTTTTCTCTCGTTGCTCGAAGATTGTTCGTCTTTCGTCTCACTTTTACTTGAAAAAAAAAATTATTCCCGTTTTTATAAAAAATATCGTTTGTACTTCTTGTCAAGTATTCTGTGTGTAACATATAATATTTAATGTCTCATATCGACAGTCAGCGTTTTCATGTTAGCTTCAACAATTAACGAGAGAAAAGAGAAACCTATTTTCTTTTCAACGCATTTAAACATATGTACCAACATTTAATGCAAGAAGCGTAGTGATATAGCGAGAATCTAACGGAATAAAAAATTTTTTATGTAAGTATTATATTTACATAGTAAATATATGCGCTGCTGAGGATCATCACGCGTAAATTCGTGATTGCATAAACCAACGAGAAACATGTTATGAGACGGAAATGTTAAAAATATGCATTGCAATTTAAAATTTTTATTCGTCAAACGCTGAAAAAAATGACAGTTTTATTCATTGCACGCGGGAGTATTTTAAAGTTAACATTTTTTTTAATAAACGTAAATCTGTTTAAATATTGTATTATATATTATGTGTGGACTGAACTCATAGAATAGAAATTAATTTTTTAAATAATATAAGTTTATACACACTCAATTTTAGCAAGTCATAAAGAAGCTGCAAACAAAGATAGCGAAGTTGTAGATTAATGAGGACAGGCATAATAGTTTATAATACTAAAGTGGAACGGCACGACGATAAAACTAAGCACATGTAATTATGAAATTGAGGTCCCCCGTTACGATAGAATTCACGTCGTTTTAACATGAATTATTCTCTTGTTCAATTTCCCTATCCACAATTTTCATCCACATTTTACCGGATTTCTATGCTTTCTCCTCTCGGTACATCAAACATAAAATATTATGGGCCGTTGAATCTACATTACATCTCTAAAATAAGAGATTGCCATAGAAACAGACAGATATTCGAAGTTAAATACTGCAGTATCTTTAATATAAATTATGTTATGTATATAAATTATTATAACTTTATGACAAGTTTGTGATAATTAGTGAACACGTAATTAAGAAATTGCATAACACTGCATTTGTTATTATAATCATCATTATATGATTATAAATACCCTCATTTCGTGTAATATGCTAATAATAGTAATAAATATTTAACACTGTGCTTATAACAAAGCAAAAAGGAAAATACATTAAGGGGTTGTTCTACCTCCAGATAAACTACGTGGTAATTTATCTATTGGATAAACAAAAGAGTAAAAAAATAAGATCATAAAAGATAAGAGAGTAAGACAGTGAGCTGAAGTTTATCGAAAGGTAGAACAATCCAGCCTAACACGGGAAAAAATCTGGTTGCAGATAAATTGGAAATTGGAAATCTAGTGTAGATTCAACCAGAAAGGTACATATCAAATACTTATAATTGCATCTCAAACATTCTCGCAGAGGTAAACCAAAATTCAATCACGATAATTAGAATTCTGATTAGTATGATATCAGAATGCAGTTTGTTTATACTTCTTGTTGATATAACCAAAACATTTTTCTCGGTGAGATGTTTCTTATGTGAACATTAATGTTTATCGCGTTTATTTAACACGTTTATTTATACTTTCAATGTTAAATGCACTTCGCAATGCTACGCAGAAGTGATTATGTAATTAATCTCAATTCGTGCAAGAGTACTCCACTCGTACTAAAAGTCACCTAAGTCAAGTTCAATATTGTCTCACCTGCGCTATGTGCTGCAAACTTCGAAAATCTAATTCCGGTGCTAAGATAAAGAGAGAAAATTTATTATTATTCACGTCGCTCTTGTATTTGTATTTCGCTCGTAGTAATGACAATCTGACAAAATATGTATTCGTTCGAATTAAAGGAGGATGTTAAAAAGAGATCAATTCAGCCTAAAAAGATGTAAATAAAAGAAATAATGTTTTTTGTATATTTTTATCTCCTGGATATGGCAAAATTATTAAAAAGTTCGTGGCGTTTAGGAAACACTTTGAAAATTAAACACGAACACAAAGTATTTATATAAATTTCAATATTCTTTTTAATTTTCAAAGTGTTCTATAAACGTCACGAACTTTTTAACAACTGTATTATATCCTGGAGGTAAAAACTTACAAAAAATACTGTTTTCTTTACTTACACCTTATTATTCAAAAAACTGCCCTTTTTTGGAGAATGTTAAACAAGGACCGATTTTTACTAAAAGAGTAAGTGAACAAATAATATTTTTCGTAGATTTTGATCTCCTGGATGTAATAAAGTTATTAAAAAGTTCGTAGTGTTTGGGGAACACCATGAAAATTAAGCAAGAATATTGAAATTTGAATAAATACACCATGTTTGTGCTCAAATTTGAAAGTGTTCCTCAAATGCTATAAACTTTTTAATAATTTTATCGTATCGAGGAGATCGAAATCTACAGAAAAATTCTTATATCTTTTTGTATATTATATTCGCATTTATATAATATATTATTGTATTATATTTGTATATTATATTCGCATTTATAATATAATGTATATTATATTCGCATTATAATATTCTCATTTTCCCGTACTATTAAAAACAGAAATGCGTAATTAAATACTCTCGGAGAAGAAAAAGAAACGGAGTAGGTAGATTCGCAATGTTCCATCATTCGTCATACAAACAACGTAACATTTTTCACAGCTTGAGAAGAATGTCGCGCGTGCATTTACGACGGATCCCTTTATCATGCCGCTATAATGCGCTTTGCTACACCTGGTGTATTCTTACATCATGGTTCTGCTATTATTCCGTCGTCGCTTGCCTGCCCTGATCCTCCATGAAAGCCCTCCGATCCTTTCTTTCTCTCTTTCACTCTCCCCCCCCCCTCTCTCTTGCTCTTGCTCTCTCTCTCTTTCGACCTACTCTGTCTCCCTCATTCTAGGTTTGTGTACCATTTATAAATACATCGCGACGAGAGCGTGCACATTGAATTACACACTCAGTGTGCGAAAACTGCGGCGGAAATTCACAGTAGCGTAACACAGAAAATTCTCCCGTCCATCTCATTTCGAGTTTTTACACTTTTCTCAGCCCCCTTCTTTCATCAAAGTAAAAATCGCAAATAAAAACTGAAGGAGGCAAAAGAGATAAAAAAGCGAGAAAAGTCGAGATATTACTTCATGAAAACAACCTATTATCAGAATTTCAATACAAATAATTTACTGCGCCGTGCAAGTTGGAGAAAAATATCTATCTGCCGCATTCTAATTTCATCCAATTCTGAACGCGCTTCGTTTCGACGGTCGTAACGAGGGACGATCCTCCATACTCGGTCCCGCAGTTACGTTACTACGTTACTACGTGCCGATTACGGAAACCGGCGCTGTTATTTCTACTGTGCGCTTGCCGTTGTGTCGGAGTCTCTCGAATGCACGTAACCGTGGCGAGCGAACGGCTGAGTCTGGATAATTACGCGACCGCTCTGAGTGCTTGTGGTGGTGCCGCTTCAAGTGCTACGACAACGAGTATGCACAGCATAAAGCCCAACGACTACGACATTTCGTGTTTGAAAAAGAACGTTCAATTACCAAGTATCGTATAGTTGGAAGAGAATCACATATATTCTCATTCTGCTATTAACGCTAATAACTATACTAATAAGAAAAGTAAAACAAGGGATAAGGTCAATTAATCATTAAAAAAAAAACCTCGTAAAAAGTTCCCTTTCTCTCCCTTTTTATCGTAAAGAGAAAGTTGCAGAAATGCAAGTAGCATTAATATCGAATATTGTTACTACACGTGTAACAAAAATAATTAAGCTTGATCAATCTACGCAATCTGTTTGCCTACCAATAAACATTTGATGTTCCTGCAATGGTTAACATTTCGTATTTAACATTCGCATTCGACATTAATTAGTTTTAAAATAATGTAAAATAATAATTCCCTCAAAAAATTTTATATCTACGAGAAGCTGTTAATTAAATTAGTTGCTGTATATTATATTTAGCTCCACGAAAACAGGAATACGTCAAGATGGAAATATTCAAATACGATTTAACGAGCATTCAATTCTCCGCTATGACGAACTACGTCATAAATCGTGCCAATCAACATATCAATGCTTGACTATTCCAACCATTAGAATATTTAACTAGCTTTTAATTGTGCTTCGATCAATACGATTTAAATCCTCGAGATCAAAGATAATAACAATACATGCGCTATGGCATGCATAATTGATTGTAGCAGGTGCCTCATGGAAAGGCTAATCACTCGTTCTAATCTGCCGGCCAGTATGGGCTCGCAAAGGGCAATTAGTTTCCGCGAGAAGAAGTAATCCGCGTCGTATGTATGTTCACGTTCTCTGTCGCTTTAATATGTCATTGTTATGTATATTACACAATAAAAAAGTATAATGGTGAAAAGTAAAGAGAAATTTCAATTACTGATTTTTTAATATAAATCCTGAATGGCCTGCAAAATAATGTTTTATACGATACATAAACTGTGAAAAAAAAAACAGGCATTGATTATAACACGAACATAAAATTTGTTATTCGTTATAAAACTATAATAAAATTATCGGATTAATGAAAAAATGTAGCAGTGTGAAATGTTTCTGCTAAACAATGTGATAATACATACAATCAAGAATTGTCAAAAATATATGGTTAACTGCCGCTGAATATAATATAAAATCGCGAGGGCCATACAATCCATATGTGAACGCGAGATTTATTCTGACGAATCAGAACAGGTGTCGTCTATCCTGGCAAAATATTCGGAAAGAGGATTTCGCAAGCTGATAACTCGAAAGGGATTCTCACATCACACCGCCATGTCGATGCTGTAAATGCGAAAATAACTATACGAGAAAAGGAAGAAATTAAAATAGGAAATTAAAAAATACGCCGCACTTCCAGCACCGGATCAAACATTTATCGTTTTTTTAATGAGAGATTGAATAAATGAACAGAAATTTAGAATGGGAAAATAACAAGCGTCCTTGTAAAACAGTCATGATTTTATACGAAATTTAATTTTAATTTAATTTTGATTAAGGTTTCTTCCTTTTAAAATTTTCTATTTTAAAATATGCTATTCTCCTTAAAAATTAATTATCTAATATTAATATTTTATCTAATATAGTATATACTCATTAATTTCCTAAAGATGAAAAAATATAACACAATGCTCAATTTCTTAAATGATAAGCATGCATGCATGCGTATATACATGTATGTTACTATGCTTGCTTTGATGTATATAGTCTGACGTTTGACAAATAACTATGAAATTTGCAATTGTTTCTTTTGATTGGTGCATGCAAGGAAATAAGCTATGAAGTAATCCATAATAAATATAAAAATCATGTATATGCAGCATGCACAATGCATGAACGAATTCTAGTATACATCAGAGCAAGCATGACTGCATGCATGCTTAAATTATCATTCAAGAAATCGAGCATTGTTTGATTCCATCTTAATATTTAACTTTCTTATACAATAACATTAATATTTTATTGCTTATTTCGCCTAGTGGATAAGTCAGGTTTATATGATTACAAGGTTGACTTATTCTCTCTCATCATTCCAAAATCATTTGAAAATTTTTATGAATCTATATACATATACATAATCAGAAGCGTAGTTATTACATACTTGCAGAAAATGATATCTACTAAATTTTCGTTATAAAAGCGCTTGTCTAAAAATGCACGAGCTAAATTTCTGATGAAAATGGAAGTTAAAAAGTTCAAAATGAGTTCCTAAACTCTAAAAAAAAGAAGAGGAAGAAGAAAAAATCTCGTCCCGATTACTTTCGTTATCCAATAATTACGCGGTTTACCCTTAAGCCGCATATTTCGACATAACCGCCGTATAGGGTCAAGATAAAGGAAAAAGAGATGAGTATCATGATGACGATGGAGAATGGTAGAGGAACACAATGTAGCCTGAAAAGAGGGATAAAAGGCGACTCCTTTCAACCGCCGTGAAATTTCACCACGTCGAGGGTGCAGCATCAAGTAATTGAAGGCACCTATCCAAGGTGAATCTCCCTTGGTTTTGTCGATAAACGCGCTTATCTCCGACCTCTTTGAATTATGGCATGGCCGACCGTCCACATTATGCAGATCAACGAGTCATTAAGCCCGTGAGAAGAAGTCGTTCGTCACTTTACGGCTCGAAAATGTCTTAATCCGGCAACATGATACGCACTGCCATTGTCACGACTAAATCGTAATTTATCCATTGTTCTCTAAATCGATTTTTTTAAATCTTACGTGCTGATAATGATAAAGATTGCTTAGAATAACCACTGCTTTTTCAATTTCAGATACATCGGTTGATTGAGGGGGGAGAAGGGGAATTGATTCCTTCTTTTCTTCAAATTTCACTAAATATGTTGTGTGTGTGTGTGTGTTTATTCGTTTTTAATATTCAATATATATTAAATGTGATAATAAATGTAATAATAAATCTTCCAATATTCAAAATATCAAGTATTCAAAAGTAAACATTTAATATTTACATATAATTTCACGTATTCTACATTTGTAAGTATAATAATTATGCTAAAATTATATAGCAATCACATCTCTATATTTTAAAAGTGAGAATTCTTCGTAATATTACACAATATTGTGACCATAAATAATGTAATTAATAATACTTTATAAGATTATTAGTAATAGATGAGAAGCATACGTGTGTATGTATAAAGTGTATTGGGACACACTCATACTTCCATTTTACAGGTCCGCGTACCTTGTAGTTACATCGAATAATGTTCGTCCTTCCACGATTTTCGTTTCAAGATCGATAGAACCGAGAATAAAACGAGCAAGAAACTTGCTCGAAACTTTTGCAAAGAACATGATCATCCTGACTAGAGGTAATCCTATGCACAAGATACGTATGTGAGGCATGAAATATGACGTAATGAATTATATGAGGTGGGTCAAACGATTACTCGCGGTGGAATGCATAACGCTCGTAACTCAGACCGATTATATTTTTGTCGCGGACGGGCGTCTACGGGCGGATTAAAGGGAATGGCAATTTAAATGATTAATGGCACTCTTCTTCTCTATCTTTCCCGGATAATTCATTAATATAGTAGAAATCATTCACTATGGCCGTGAAATATTAACCGGTAACGATCGACAAGGTCCCTCTCCTCAAGGAATTACATAATTCCTACGTAAAACGAAATTCAAACATTTTGCACAAAAATATGTTGCATAAAAACCACATTCATAATGCTTATAACAAAAAATAGTATTTTCTAATTAAGATATATAATTAGTGTTGACAATTAAAAAAATGTATTCTTGTTATAATATAATATTCAAACTCAAACAGCATAAAGTCCAAAAATCGGGATATGTAATAAAATGTTTTTAAGATGGCTTTTGTAAAAATGTCTTTAAGACGTATCTTATATCTTATTTTAGATATACGTGTTATCTATAAAATTAAAATATTATTAATATAAAAATAACACATGTTCCTATTAACAGAAAAATTAAATTATCGAATGTTTCAATATAATTATCCACATTAATTATAACTTAAATAACTTACATTTATAACAGTGTCAGCAAAGCAAAAGTATTTTTTATATATCGAACTGTACAAAACGCGGACTCGAAAATATTTATATTTCAAAGCTAAATTTACGATTAAGTACAAATTGAAATGTGAAATTCGTGTATTTGAAATTAAATAGAATCGCTCTGAATTTATATGTAGTGTGGATTATTTACTTTCAAATATTACTACATTTAAAATCGTGCAGCAAATTCTCCAGCGAACTACATAGAATGTTCAACAAACATTGTATAATATTTTAAAAATACATTTTACAGATTAACTAACGAGTATCGACATGGAAATATTGAAGTTTCTGAACTTCAAAAAGCAATCAAAATTGGCTCATAGCAGCACATGAAATTTGCACACTCAACTTCATAACTATACTTACTTTTATAAGCGTACCGATTTGTTATCAATTTGCATAATTTAGATAAATATTGATACTACTTTTGTTTTTTGATATACATATATTCTTACTGTGTATAGCGATCATCAATTATTTGTGTGGTTAAATTTGACACTATAAATTTAACAGTGTAAATATAAATGTGCATAAACTAATTATATTACAATAATTGCAAAACTGCTTTTTCTGTCAAACGCAGCCAATTATTACAAAGTTGATTATTAATAAAATATAATATTATATTTTGACTATTACACGCAAATTCAAGTCAATAAAATCAAAATTAAATTAAAAAATAAATAAATGTTGTAAAAGATGAAAATAAAATTGGCTCAATATAAGAATAAATCCAATTAACAATTAAAATTATTAATCAAATAAATTTTTTTATTTGATTTAAAAAAATTATTTTCAAATCAAAGAGAGAGAAATGACATTCAAATCAAAGAAATTTTTTCTTTAACCATATAGCAAAGAAACATTTCTTTGAATGAAAAAAACCTTTCTCTGGGTGTAGATCACATACGGATCTCAAATTTTATTAAAAGAATATTTAGGAACAAGAAACAAAATTAAAATAATACATATATATAACAAATATTAATAATTTTTTTGCTAACATGGTCTTCAGATATTAATTTATTTTACATATTTTATTTTTTAATTTAAATACATATGTATACAGAAGAATGTTACGGTTGTTATAACTATAGGGCTCGCTATTATACGTTTAAACGAAAATACGTTTACACGTATAATTAGTATATCCGTTTATTAGAAACGTTTTTCCGAATATACGTGTAATTAACTATTATACGTTTAAACAAAAACACGTTTACACGTATAATTAGCTAATTAAACGTGCTAATTAAATGTGTAAACGTTTACCTTCAAGTAAATGTTTTTTTGAAAACGAATATAAACGGATAAACATTTTACGTTTACACGTATCTTCGAAAAACGGAATAAAATTAGAGCCCTAGTTATAATCGAAAATAATGATAATTTTCGCCCATCAATACATTTGTTTGTGATAACCGTAAAATGAACACATCTTAACAGCCATAACCGTTAAAATATGCTAATCTTACGGTAATCGTACTATAGATATATCTTATAACCAAAAAATGTATTGATGGGCGACTTTTGATCGTGGCAACCGTAGCTGCTTTTTCCGTGTATATTTTATTTTCCGATGTTCGTCATATATAAAATCTAGACATCAGAAAAAAATTCAAATATAATCTGCAAATGTCAATACTTTACTTATTATATTTTTATTTTTATTTCCTTTCATTATTCTTCCTTTTCTCCCCTATTTCTCTATTCATATAAGAAATAACTCCCTCAAAAATTTTGTTGACTTATTTGATAATAAAATTGAAAAATAAATCGATATTATTAATATATTTTATCATTACGATATATTCTTCAATCATAGAAAATACATTCTCATATGCATTTTATATAAAAAATCACAAACTTTATATATAGACTTGGCTGAAAGTATCAAGCATCTTATTAATCATTATTTAAAATTTTCGCTAAAAAAAATGATATATATATGGTACTTTTAATATAAATTATCCTTTGTTTAAAGAATCCTTTAAACTTATGAATAATGACGGTAACCAATAGATAACAACGCAGATAAAAGAATTCCGGATAAATGCAAAAAATGTAGGTACCTAATATTTTTTACCAAGGCTGCATTTTATAATTAGGTATCTACTTTAATCTGTTCTACTCTACTCATTGTAAGACAATGGATCAATGAGATATATCAAATTTATAATGTTTTTATACTATTATAACCTGAACGTATCTGGATGTATCAAATACCTGGTACAATTTTCAATAATACGTAAAGTGAACTAATAATAATACTCAAAATAAATGTTGCACACACAAAATACTTATAATTATAAATTATTTTCATAAAGAAATTTGAAACAATATTATCCTTTTACTCCATGATTGCTCCGCTTGATGTTTCCAAGACCTCACCCTCTTAGATTCCTTAATTGGTCCTTGCATGTCACTCACACAAAATTCATTCGTGAAAACACAGTTAATTACAAAGTGCGTCCTTTGGATCGTGAAATTAATTGCACGCCGTGTGTGTTTTATTGGCTACGTTTACACAGTGCGCTTATTAGTCCGCGATCTATACGATATGTTTCTTTGTTTATCTACAGGATAAACAAGGACACCTATTATATAGGTCGTGGATTAAGCGCGTGGTGTAAACGTAGCCATTATACAACGAAATATCGCACGAAATTAAAAATCTGCCCGACATAAAAATGATTATCGTCCGAGGGAGTACTCACTACTCACTGAAACTGATTTCCGATTTCTTGTATTCATGGTTATTTCAATGTGATTGCAAAGTGATTTTATTTTGTTTTCCGACAGAAAGTCCGAAAAACGCGACCGAGTGTACGATGATGTATTTTTGTTCGATTTCAGATGATTTCTTAATTTCAGGAATGCTTGACTGCCTTATTTACTGAATTCCTCGTTGATTTCGTAAGTAAGTAGCCCCTCGTTATCGTCCAAAATATCTTAACAAAATGACAATCTATAATCTGCAACTCCTTTCCACTTTTATTCCAACTTTGAGTAAATAAATTGCGTATTGTCCGATAAGTAACTTTTACCTTGACTTCTTTACGTGTCATTAATAGCGAGAGATTACTAATCGCTCGACTGTTCGATAACGATATCAGGAATAACTGCGTCTTCAAATACTCTTTGAACACGCGTATAAGCGGTTTGTCTTAATAAACCCACAAAAGTCTCACCTTTAAACAAACTGATGATTAATAAGGTATCATAACGATTGCAAAGAATAATTGCGTTTACCGTTCCATACCACTTATCACGACAACACTGCACAGAATAATGTATCGTTACACTCACCCCACTATTTGCATACTCGAATCTCCGCGGCGTGAATGATAACAAAGCGATCTTACGTAAACACGGCCGTTACGCCGCAAAATCAGTCGTATCGCCGTATAGTGAGTGACCGTTACGAAATATTTAATACTCTTTGCTAGATTTTCTTTAAATATATTCCATTTTTTTTACGTTTTAAACATAATGATTAAAAAAATTATAGCCAGTGCGTACTGGTGCATATTAAAACCATCGTAAACAAATTAATGTAAAAATATTCTCTCTAAATCTTTTGGAGTGAAAATTGAATCAGTCTTAAAAAAGTGAAAACTTTTCACTCTTGAACAAGAGTAGCAGATTTTCACTTTTTTTTTAGAGTTTCACTTTTTTGGACTAAGAAATTCACTCTAAAGAAATGAAATCTCACTCCAAAAGAATAAAATCTCACTCCTATAAAGAGTAAAAATCTGCCACTCTTGTTCAAGAGTGAAAATATTTTCACTCTTTTTTCAATACTGACTCAATTTTCAGTCGTTTGGATTCCACTCCAAAAGATTTAGAGAGTATATTTGATATAAAAACGGATTAAACCATAAAATTCTCAATATATTTTATTTTATTGTGCTGTTAAGTAAAATCTGTATTTTATAAATCAAAATATTTGCATTTTATTTTTATACAGATTAAATTAGTATACAAGGGCTTTAATATGCTGTAGTGCGCATTAATGCATCCAACCGAATTCGCTATTATACGGACACAGTTTGCGACCATTAATATCATCCTACCAATGACTCGCATATTACTTTACGTTTGAAGCCCATTCTACAATTGCGTTAGAGTAGTTGTAAGTGATTGTATTTATGTAAAAATTAACCAATCTCTCTCTCTCTCTCTCTCTCTCTCAAATATTCTTTTCATATTCAACTGATTGATCAATTCTTACAAGTACAATCACTTACTACGTAATTGTAGAATGAGCTTAATATGTGCTGCGAAATATACTTAAATTCGAGTGTCATTAGAAAGATAATTAACATAAGTCAATATTACGAAGCTGCAGTATTTAATAATTATGACTTTCTATCACTTCGATGTGAAATGAATAATTTTTGCAGTGTATCTGTTTTAGTAAAATATTGTCGACATAATTAAGAATCTTTAACCCTTCAAATCGATATTCATGAGTTTAGTAGATCCGGACATTTTATTCAGTTACGCTATAAAAATTTTATAGCGTAACAATTTATAATAAATATGTTTTTATAATAAATTTTATAATAAATTTTTATAATATTTATAAAAAAATTTTACATAATTTTACATAATTTTAAATTATATTCCTCGGATTTTGACCTTCAAAGTGAAAAAAAATCGTTTAATTACGTCAACTTTAAGCAAAGATATACTAATTTAAAGTATACCGAATTTTTGAGAACATCAGTTAGAAAAATTTCGGAACGATTAGGACTCATTACTCCGATTAGGGCTAATTACAAAAAAAATTAATACGAGCTGACAATTGCATTCGTTTGTAGAGAATAATCACGTTTCGAAAGATAACAATGTGAAGGCACACAGAGCGGCTCGTGAAGCGACCTATTCGTTCGAGTGTCAGCGCGTGAATGACAATAATACTGCATTCTATACAACAGTATGTCTATCAATTGGTTTATTTTACAGTTACCAAATACTTAAACAAATATCGAATTTCTCTTTTTCTCCTCGTAAAATTAATAAACGACTATTATTGCATATTAAACTTAACATTTATTTTAAAAAATTAATCTTTATTTTTAATCAAAAAAGTATTTATGTAAATTGATTATCATTTTTATATCATTTTTACATTCTAAAAGGAATAAAAGTGTTATAATAAAATATTTTAATAAATCAGATCTTTCATGAAAATATTTTAATAAATATTGTCATGATTTCAACAAATAGAAAAGACGATTGAATTACAATTGAATTACTGGAAGAAACATAACAAATTATTTTAATTTCTTAATTATAAATTAACACTTTTATTACTTACGACATACAAAAGACTAATAATAAATTTATTTCTATTTTCCAATCATACAAATCGAAGCTTTACTCTTTAAACATTTATATTTATAATATCTGGTTTCATAATTTTTAAAGAATTAAACAATACATAGTAATTGGTGAATTTAAATTTTCATTTACAGAAAAGATCAAATAATTTTCATGTAATAATCAAAATTTGTTATTAATAATTAATTTGTTAATATTAATTGACAGTTTATAGTATTTACAAAAAGAATAACAAAATAAGATGACCAATAAAAATGAATGTTATCTAAATTATGAAATATTTTTAACTCTTATTATTATAATTATTATAGATTAAAAATACGCTATTAGAGTATTGTACAATTATTGCAAGACAATAAATAATCCGTATTTGTATATTATTTGCTAAAGTTCCTGCGGTTAATTGAGGTTAATATTTCGACTTTTTCATTAAGATTAGTTTTACTACGCATAAAGAAAGAAAAATCTATGTTAATTACAATCACATCGCTGCATTTATGTTTATAATCTTAAAACGAAGTGGTGGTAAAATCCCTCATGAATATTTCTTATGAGTTCCTTGATACGCTGTGAACTTCATAATTTCCATTTATCTTTATTCTTTTTATGAGTCAGAAGCAATATTTCTTTTTACTGTAATTTCTTTCATTACCTTTTTCATTACTTTTCATCTTTATCCTCTCTGAACTGAGTTTTGATGTTGCGTAAGTGAATAACTTTGTTTTAGTCGTACGAAATAAAAATTAAAAAAAAAAGAAAATCTGTATCGTAAAAAGTGATTTATATCATTTCTAATTTAAGTACAAAATAAAAAGGATTCAGTTAAATAATTAACAAGATTTAATTTGTAAAGATTTCTTAACTTTATCAGAAGTATTAGAACGAAGAAAATGCCTTTATTCCCTGTATCATGTGACACTCTTACCGAGATTCGTAACGGAAAGCCATAAGATTAATTTCTGCCCAGATTTTTGCGAATGCGGTTTCCATGTTGTACGTGCGTCTGGCGTGCACGCACACGTACGCATGTCGCGCGCGCGTACACCGTAACTGCAGAGAGAGTCATTGCACCGAGGAGTCGGATCAATGAGGCTGATTACTCAGCTCTCCTCTTGCAGACACGAGACAGACCGGTCCAGCCGGAGCGTACTTATTTTCCACGGAAATCGTCGTCAGGGGGAATGAGATCGAGTGGAATTGAAAACGCTTCCAATTAAGAAGACTAGTGGAACGGATTTTGACGAAAAGCTGCATTATGCAGAGAAAATTAAACAGCGAGTAAACGAAAATTTATTGAAAGACAGATTTTAATGTAAAATTCGTATATTATCTAATGTATAATATATATAGGTTAATTTATATATATCTATATATTATATATTCTTATATTATCTAAAATATAAATTAATTTAAACGCTCTAAATAATTTAGCTTAGTCTTAGACAAATAGATTCATTAAAAATAATGAATAATGTAATTCGTAATTGCATGTATGTGTAAATTACAATAAAATGGTGACGAGCATTAAAGAAACTAATAGATAAGAAACTGGTAGAGAAATTAACTGCTGTGTAAAAGAGAAAAGAATCTGATAAAGGAACTTTTTAATCATTAATAATTACAAGCAATCTTCTTTCTAAAGACAAACGCTCTTCGCTGAAATGAATGTAACTAACTTATTCTTTCTTCTACTCAGTTCATTAATGATTCAAACGCCAATCGCAATTTCAGCATGGAAACAAAAACAAAAAGGTCTATTTCTGCTGAATCTCATTTTCTTTTGTATACAATATCGACGATGCGCTTAGAATCCATTTCCTTTTCCTTTAGCGCAACGCTGATGCCGGCGTATATTTGCGATATTGGATGAAGGAAAACTACGTCGCGAGGGGGGGAGACAGGATGCAATTTACGCGAACTCGTACTCATGGCAAAATTGATGCTACAGTGTCGACAGTCAATACCGAAAGGTGTAAATCGAAACATCGAAAAGTATGTCGGTATATCGTGATACATGTAATATATCCCAATCTACATGTGCAAGTACGTCGGATAGGATGCGAGCAATACACTATCCTCGTGTGGACCGCATGATTCTCAATTGCAAAATTACTCACAAGTGCAAGGCTGTACCGCAACGGTAACCGCAATTGATACTTCGCCCCAATGTATCAATGTCAAACGCTATAATACATGTGGAACGAGACAGTCGAGATAAATCGATTTTGTGCAACCTGTTTGCTAACAAACTCCATTATCTTATGTTCTCAATATTATATATTCAGTTTTAGAGATTTACTCTTTGTAAAATTATTTTTTTATCCAATCTTTACAAAACTTTTAATTAAAATTCATTATGTATATTTATTTGTAAATGTATATAAAAGAATATATATCAAAATATATTAAAATATAATAAAATATAAAATATAAAATAATTAACTTGTAATAATAAACAGAAAAAATAATCAGTAATCCTAAGTTGTAAACAATTTTATAAGAAACGTATAAAAATGCATAGATACAT
Organism: Mycetomoellerius zeteki; assembly: GCF_001594055.1. Classification (NCBI taxonomy): domain Eukaryota; kingdom Metazoa; phylum Arthropoda; class Insecta; order Hymenoptera; family Formicidae; genus Mycetomoellerius; species Mycetomoellerius zeteki. The sequence goes on from NW_017256062.1 coordinate 209,623, forward strand.
TTACTTCGAAAATGAATAATTAGTGACTCGATTTTGTTAAATTCATTTTTACATCTTCCATCTTATTATTTACACGGTAAAGAATAATTGAAGGAAAGATTATTGCGGAATATTATATACTGCTATATATTCGATAAAAATATCTTATTTTACCTCTTACAAACAATCTTCTTTCTAAAGAAAAACGCAAAATTTTCTTCTGAAATGAACGTAACTAATTTATTCTTATACTTCCACCGTTTATTAATGATTCAAACGCCAATCGCAATTTCAGCGTGGAAACAAAAGCAAAAAGATCTCATCGTAAATATCTTATTTTACCCTTACTCCTATTAGACCTGATTTATCAGGCTCTAAATTAGCATCCGGGCGTAACCGGCTCTAACGTTTGACACACGCTCGATGGAACGGGTGGTGCACTTCGACATGTCGGTCGGAAATGCGCGTAGCTTTAAGTGCAGCAACGCTTGAACTTCCAAAGGCGATGGCCATTGTGTCGCGATGCTCAGAAAAAAAAAAAAGGGCGTGCGATTGGGCCACCGAGAGCGCGATCGAGATTCCGCACGAGAATATAATAATGGCGAGATGACATTGTTCGAGAGAAGAAGCCGGTGAGAAAATGGACAACGTGCTCGACGTCCTCAAACGAACTTGAAGAGTTTGCCATCCCCGGAAACTCGTTCGCGTTGACGCGTCGCGAAAATTACCGTCTGCATTGTTGTTATCTTTACAATGCCATGCACAGCTCTTCTTTCTGATAACGTTTCTGATAAGTCCTTTTATAAATTGCACATGCTTGCGTAATAGTTTCTGAGTATATTTCATTTATTGTTAACTGATATTGACACTAATAAATTTTGTAATTAAAACCAATCGTTTCGTAATCATTGTGTAATTAGGTAGATATATAGATAATGAAATAATAAGAGCAATTAAAATTAGAAATGTCAAGGATCGATAAATGAAACATTAGTTGAGATAAATAGGATACTGCTATATTAAAATATTAATTAATCATTCATATTCTATAAACTGTCAATAGCTATTGCATAATATTGCAGCGGCAATATTAATTTTTTTTTACGATGTGTGTAAATTATCTTAAAGATTCTGATCTCTTCAATAATTTTCCTTCAATAAATTGTTATCTTCATCCTTTACCGCAATGATCACTCCAATCAATTCTAGTATTAATGCAAAGACGATTGGTGAAAGCATTCGTGGACCAATGATTGCTGGTACAGAGAGCAACTTGAAATCTAATTGAACAATGGATTACGACAGTCTTAAGACAGGGCTAGAATGTAGTAGCCCAGTTGCAGCATAGAGAAATCGATTGCATTACATTCTTGCCATTTTATAATATTCGCTTACCTCACACTATCTAAATTATAATAATCACTTTCATTCTCTCTAATCGCTATATAAGAAACAATATTAATTAAGCTTTTTATCATGTGTATTGGCAGAAATTTGTAGTGTCTCCAGAAAAAAGCGATTATACAAAATAAGTTCCATTTATCGCACATTACAATTATTAATATTAATTTTACAATACGATAAAACAGCATGAATCAAGTTTATACGCGAAACTAAAAAAAATACTGTAATATAAAATTAATTAAAATAACTTTTGTTAATTTAAATAAAAATAGCTGAGTGATAAAAAAAATATTCCGTTGAAAAATTGGATTTTTTTATTTAAAAAATCCCGCGGTTTTTAGTTTCTGATAAAAAAAATATCTGTGACAAAAATATTTATTTAAAATAAGAGTTTCTCGTCGTTAAAAAGAATCGTCAAATCTTTGAATCCAGAAAAGTTAACATCTTGCATAACTAGAGATATACAAGATCGAAGTCGCATAGAAAAACTAAAGTATGAGGTCAAGAAGAAAAGAGAGAAGGAAGAAAGTTCGAAAAAATAGGAAAATTTAACCAATCAATCCGCTGTCTCTTTCTCTCTTATTCCTTCTATCGTCCCGTCTCTTTCTAGATACGATCTGAATACTTTCGCACACTCTCTTTGGCGACGTCTAGACTAAAGAATTTTGCTTCAACTGCAACTCCACCATTTAACGATCCGTTTCTTCTCAATGTCGGTGGTAGGTAGAAGATATTGGAGGGGTGCGTTATGGTCATTTTGACATTCAACGTCGGCAAACGCTCAAGAAAAAGGCGTCGAGCGCCATTCAAAGCACAACCGCATTCATTAATTATATTAATCTTCAGTTTTGACAAACGTCATTATATTAAATGTCTATATTATTTAGTCTCAGAACATAAATAAAAAATGAGGTACAGTTTTTAAAATCGACTTTATACACAACTATGCATTTCTTACTTTTCATCATTTAATTCAGAAGCATACTCGTAATAATACATAACACTTTCCTTGAAAATTCATATGTAAGAATCTGAAGCGTAAAATCAAATAAATGATAAAATCGTAGTAAAAAAGCGGAACATTATTCATATAAATGAAACTGTTTGTCAAAAAATCGCTAAAAGGAAAATTTATTCGTTGAGAAATTTTATTTTGGAAAGTAGTAGGATTAATGGTCGTCTTTTGACTCAGAATATTAAAAGAAATTCTCATTTAAAAAATTCTAGTCACAAATTATTGATCGTCACAACATGTCTATCAAATATAATACAGCGTTCTATTTTATATACTTGTAAAGGGATGTCAAAGAACAACAAAGTTGCTCTGTGCAGACAATTAACGTGAATTATTGCCCCGTTGCTGACCAAAATGTTATTAAACCAAAGGGAGATCGATGAAAGAGAAAATTACTTGCAACGTAAATGTCAAGCGATGATAAAATTTGATTTCGTGCCGAAGGACATATCGATTTTTGAACGTAGTTTTTTTTCTGATAGGGTGGAGCAACTTCGCCTTGCTGAGGCAAATAGCAATATCAGTGATAAAATATAACTCTTTCACACAACACATTTAAGATATAGAGGAGAGTTGCCGAATGCGTACTGGTCGCTTAAATCGTACCTCATCAATATTTTATATTATTAGTTAATATAGGCAATATTTAGTAACAATAATATAAAATATATGAGAAATGAGTAATATAGACAAAAATATAATAGCCTACATCTTGTTTTATGGATGTTAGCGGCGTTTTAAAAAATCAGGTACATCTGATATTAATTTTTAATCAACTTATGTAGCTGATAACAACGCGATCATCCAATTTTATTATAAATTTTTGTATTTTTATAAAAGAAGATTTATTGTAGAGTATTTTACATTCACTGTATATACATATTTGCAACTATTGTAAAGATTAAATCGATATTTTTACAAAATTCATCAAGTTTCCTAAATCGTACCATCAAAAGATAAAGCTGATAACTAACAATAATAAAACTAATAATTGATATCAATATAAATATTAAGCGCAAAAATATATATAAGCAAATTATTTTTGGTGTCATTTGTTTTTTTTTATTATTGTTATTTAATAATTATAAAATATTTGATTTTCTTCAATAAATTATTAAAATTAGATATTAATTAATTATTACGTATTAGTTAATGATTTCTTTTATTAATCTTACAATATATTTTTAACTTTTCATTCATAAATTTAATACTTTCAAAGAAAATACGGTAAAAAATACCTATAAGTACGATTTAGGCGACCGGTTACCTAAATTGTACCATTTGCAGAATGTTACAAAAAGATTTATAACAAATTAATTTGTTATTGGTGGAAAGTTAAACATGTAATAATAAGCGTCCAAAACCTCAAGCTACAATTTCTAATTCATTTGCATACAAAACAGTGCCAAATGGAAAATATAATAAAAAATAGGTTAAGTGGTACGCATTCGGCAACTTTCTCCTACCAAAGAAACAGATTCAATGAGTTTACAGGAGCGTGTCGAGACATGCTATGAAAAATATATGAAGTAAAAATGGTTACGTTGCACGCGAGGGGTAATCACTTAATGTAATCGTGGGACAGAGTCCTCGAAATTATTATAAAATTCATATGAAATCTCCGAGGAAATCTCTATATTGTGTAATCCGATAATTACATATGCAACCACGGGAAATCATTGTATTCATAATATTGTAAATCATTGTAAATTATAATATTAAATAAAATTGTATATTTGACCAAATTACTTCATATATAGTGAAAAAAATTATTTGTAATCAGATGAAATCATATGAAATCATGTAATCTGTGGGACAATATTTCAGCTAGTGGCCCCCTCTAGTTACCCGCTAGTTACCCCCTCGGTTGCACGAGTGTTCCGAAACTATTTCCCTCTCTATCTCAAATAATTTCAAATGATGCAAAAATGATATTATGCAATATCATCAAATGTTATCATCAGATGTCTTCATGTCTTCTCAAATGATAATTATACAATAAATTTAGAACCCAATCTTTTGTTTAGAAAACTTTGTAGAAATTAATCGTATATTTTAAAATTAATATACAAGTACAACATCAAATGTAAGATATGTTTATTTAATCTGAATTCGTGCACGGCTGTAACAAAGGCGTGAAACAATGACGTAATAGAAAAACTTAACTGATAGATCTAGTCATTTCGACAGATTCAGTAGCCATGTGTTTACGTTTCAGCGCTTATATTACGTGGAAAAAGAGTTGGGTCTGTCTACCTGCTCCATTCTCATCGCTATTCAATTCATGTAAAAAAAGAGACCAAATAATGTCTACTATAAAAAAAATAATGTACGTTTTACTGATTCTGATACAACCAACACAATAGTTGTCAAAAAAAGCTTTTATTACATAACGTATTTCGCAACATGCTATTAAATATCGACACACAATATCGCAACACAATATCAAAAACAGGATTCTGTGTACTTTAAGTTATCAATTTGTTATTTAAAATGTAAATTTCAGTTATTATTGATAAATTATTCGCTTAAAATTATATAATACATAATCCGTGTATCCGTAAATTATTGTAAAAAAATTCAATTTGTATATGTTAAAAATAATTTAAAATTATGTAACGTTTAAATAAAATAATTTGGTCTATACAGATATATTTTGTATGAATATTTCTAATTTGAAGATTTTTCTTCAAAAAAAAAAAATAATAAAAATAAATTTATTTTTCAATTTATTTGCATAATTACAACTAAATAGAATAACTGATAATTAAATTTTGATGAAATAGATAAAAAGATGAAAGATGAAATAGAGTAAAATTAAATAAATTTAAATTTTATTTTATATACATGTGTATTTAATAAATATTTATAAATTAAAAAATCTTTTTTTATCTCTAATTTCCTAATTAATTTGCACAAATAATTCGAAGCACTCAATTTTAGACAATTATTAAAAAATTAAATAAATTTCACTTATTTTTAATAATAACATGTTGCAAAAATAGTAGTACATTGTATTTTTTAAGACATGTCACATAAAATTAACCATAAAAATTAACTAAAACTTAACGATAAGTTTATTCCAAGAGCGGATTTTTCTTTGTCATGCAACGATAAAGCTTTATTGCAATTTTTTGCTTACTCCCCTTCGTTCGATCGTTTGATCTCGAAGTAAGCAGCATGAAAACTCATAAGAGACAAAAGTCGCGTTTATATCCGCCTCGAGTATTCACTTAATGTGATAGTCACCCCTCTACCCCTCAAGTGGCGAGGGTGCAAGCGAACTGTAAATATGAGAACCTGATGTTCTTTTGCGTGCTCGCCTTTTCACCGACTTGTAGAGTCGTATAAAATGAAATGTATCTCGAGTCCAAGTAATAGGAAACGCATTCTCCTGTTATGATCGTAAATATGCCAAACGGCATGTCATATAAATAGTTATAAAATGCTATTATTATTTATCTATAATTAAAAATCTGTTAAAAATAGTAACATAAAAATAACATAAAGATATTAATTTTATATAGGGTAAAGTTGCCGAAATCGCACCGGCTCTTAAATCGCACTACCTCGCTTAAAAATTCAATTACTGTATTTATATACTTTCTTACGGGTTATTTAAGATCTACATGATACTGTAATGCTACTCTATTATACTCGTGACATGAAGTGCAACAAGAGCGTTGTCATTTACATAAATAAAAAAATCGTAATAGCGTTGCTATTTTTCAACGTATTTCATAGCAGAATGACAGAAAATATAAGTTAAATAGCCTAAGTCTTGACCATACGTCGTGATTAGAATATTATTAAAATTAAATTAATAGAATTAAAGTTTGCTTTACATTTTTTTTTATAGATAAAATAAATAAAAGTTCAAAAAATGCTCTAGTTTCCTAAATCGCACCATAATCTAACTTCTTAAATCGCACGTTACCTAATATTTTTCCATTTCTTACATTTTTATTCCATTCATTATTATGTAAAAATGTATATTGTAAATCTACGAAGTGTTTATTTTATTTCACGTAGAAACTCCTTAAATTACTTCTTGAAATTATCATGTGTTTCAGAAATTACGAAAAATATATTCTTAAATTTTTAACAGCATAATAAGATACAATTTTTTCCTTTTCTTATGTAATTTTTAAATTTTTTACATTATTATAATGTTTTAAATGAGGAATATTGGTGCGATTTAGGCAACGAGGAAATTCGTATTGAAATTCATACTGAAAAAATCCTGATTTTAAACGTTATAATAGCGCAAAAAAATTATGAAAAAATTACATAAGAAAGAGAAAAGAGTACAGTTTATTATGCTGTAAAAAACTTAAGAACATTCTTCATAATTTCTGAGTTATGAGCCTTTAAATAGAAAGTGATGCGATTTCGGCAACCTTATCCTACATAATCCAAGAAAAGTATATAAAAAGTAAAAAGATACATAACTTTCCTTAAGAATATAAAATTTTGTCAAAACAATAAACATATAACTTTTTCTTTTTGTTAAAGCTGATATTTTAAGAAAAATATTATATAATCCATGTTTTGAAAAAAGGACTTTTTTATATCTTTTCGATCTTTTCTGGCTTCTTTATAAAGCATATATTATCATTATACAAATATCAATTTTTTTCCACAAAGTCCAAAAATTTATCTTAAAATAGATAGTTTAATAAAAACTGACTATTGATACAAACTTCAAAGTACCTGTTTCCAGTTTAGCGATCACAAAGACGTTGAATCATTATAAAAAGTGCAAGACCACAATCTTTTCGTTCCGCTCAATCGCCGATGACGAAACACGAAATTATAAGGTATTTTCACGTTCAGGACTGGTTCTACCGAGTGTTACATTGTTTATGATTTCTCCTATAAGCGATATGAATGTATTACGAAGCTAATGAAATCTGTTCACAGATTTAGTACGTAGCATCGTTAAAGTGAATAACATCGGTTCGTAGTTAAAATTTCGGGGTGAGAAAGCCACCGTGGTAGCTCCGCCATATAGCTGTTCAGATCGAGCTCCGTTATAACAGCGATAAATTAATAACGGCCTATAACACATTTACCGCGGACAAAATTAGCGTACGTATAGCTAGATATCTGCGGTCGCAATTTGAACGAGCGGCTCCGTTTAACGGCTCGTATTTCTTGTCCACGTCGGACAAGTTTTAACTAGTTTTAAAGTCCTGGACAGTTACTGTCCGCCAGAATTTCGACTATCACGTTTATACGAAAACTGATGTGTACAGCTCGTCTATCGAACTAAATACGGTACCGCATTAAAACGACAGATAAAACCAGTATGATACGCGATAGGTAAATGAAACTTTTTCGGCAAATCATCACCGTGCGTAACAAAGACATTAAAATTTAATGAAACATTAATAATATCGGATCTCTGTTTCCGAGATTAATATTCATAATAATTAAAGAAAAAATTGTCAACATCAATTAGTAAATTATTCTATATATGTGATGTATAGGGGAGACCGGGCACAAGAGGTAAGTTGGCATTGCGTTTCGTTTATGTATTTGTGGCAAAAGAAACAATGGAAAGGTTACTGCAAAATATCTCTTTCATAATATAGATATTTCTCCCTAAGTTTCACTTAAATTAAACAAGTATTACAATAGAAAAAGAAAAAAATCTAATTCAAGAAGAGGCAAGTAAATTTTTGATTATTTCATAATTTCATATTAATGTCCTTCGGCTTGAGAAAACAAATCTAAGTGATGTATTATTATTTAAAGTTAAAAGGAAAGTGTGTTTGTCAGTATACAACACATTACTTTGAGTAACAATAGTAATTTATTACAATAAAATGGTCAAAATCAGTGTGTAGAGATGGGGTACTTTGGCTCATATCATAAAAAAAGGTTAGATTAACTTGTTGTACCGCACATGTGAATATTCATTTACAATTTAACTTTAACAAAACACTTTATATTTAATATTTCTATATTAAAATAAGGTAGAACTAAAATAATTTATATTTATTTTTCTGTAACAACATTTTGCTGTTTGATGATTATAAAATAACTTTGAAAGGCAATCAATTTTTACTAAGAAGTACGTATCTACTCTCTAATTTTTATTTCTATTACTTTTCTGTTAATTACGTTTTTGTTAATTTAATATAGAATTTATCACAAAGACAATTTGTACTGTGATATGTATTTACCCCACATATTGGGGCAAGTTAATTACACTGCAGCATGTTCATTTTGCATTTCATTTATTGCAAAGAAAGTAAACAGTGTGTAGAACTATTATTAGTATGAAAATGTAGTGAAAAGTTCTCTCTATCACACTGATGTATTTTAATCATAACAGTTAATTGTTTAAAAAATCTAATGCCAAAATTGTGAAAACTGTGCCAATGAGACTCGGTCGCCCCTAAGTAATTAAAATATGAAAGATATTTCAAGAATATAATTTCTTCAGATATCAAAATATTAATATAAAATAAAATATTTATAATTCAAAATTATTAAATTATTCATAGGAGAAAAAGTATCAATATTATATAATTTTATGAATAAGAAAGGAAAGAAAGTTTCCTTCTCACGAGAAAGAAACTTTGCAGTCAGCCGAACCTCTTGCAAATTCCACAAAAATTACTTTTTATCCAGCAATTATACTACTATTCTGTAACAATTATTATTTCGCTTTGTGTTATTTTACTTTGACTGCCAGAAAAGTCGAAGGAATGCTGCTATAGAATGCAATGCAACTCAAATAAATTCATGATGTCAATGTCGCCAAAGATACAACTGAGTTGTTTCACATATTTTCGAGATTTTAGGTATCTTCAAAATGCTAGTCTTCTCACATTTTAAAAAGAGTAGTTCAGCAG
>NW_017256062.1:218951-262624 GCF_001594055.1 Mycetomoellerius zeteki
CAGCAGGGCTCTTTTTATCATTACGTAAAATTTAACAAAGGTCCAACGTAAATGTTTCAAAAGACCTCCAGCCCAAAAACAGGAGCGACAAAAGTTTTGTGGATTTCATGTAAAAAGAAATTGGCGAAATTTCGAGAAAAAGTTGTCTCGCAATTTAAAAATTTTTATTTATCCAGGTTGGAATTACTCATTTTGTGAGAATTTTTCTTGTCTTTGGTACGAGATATAACGAAGAAAGATCTAGGAGTAACATAAAAAGTAGACAAATCTTTCTATAGTCTCTGAGTTTATCGTTGAAAAGAATCTCTTTGTGATTGTTTTCCCTTTACGAATCATTCCACTCTATCGTATCTTACCAATTTTATCTATTGATTGAAATCTATTGAGATTTATCTGGTTGAGATTCTTATAAAGTAATTTAAAGAGAGACAGAAAATATTTAATATATTTTAAAGATTTTTAGACAAAGAAATGTATACACCGTGCATAAACAAATCTAAAAAAATTTATTAAAATAAATAATAATTTGAAAAACAGAAATGGAAACGGCAAATTTAAAACATGGATTTAACTGTTTCAATTAAGCAGCTTCAAAATTTTTAAATCATAATTTGAAGTAGAATTGTCACAGAAATAATTCGTAAAAATTTATTACGATTCAATTAATAAGCTCTGATATATTTATAATTAATACTAACATACATTAATATTAAAATTATCTCAATAAAACTCCTTCAAGAAATTTCTAAAAATTTATGTTAATTAAACTTTTTTAAATATAAATGTTTATATTAATCAAATTGACATAAATTAAATTCTCTTTAAATGTAAATGTTCATATTAATAAAATATAATTAAAATGAATCGTAATAAAGTCAAACTGCTAAATAAAAACTGCTATTTCGTTATAAATCAGATATAAGAGTTTAAGACAAATAAAAATATGTGGATTATATTATCATCTTTTTAATACGAGCTTCTTATATGTTAAGTAGAAGCAGGATATTCCTGACAAATTTCCCAGCCATTAAAAATCATTTTGATATTTCAACCATTTTAATAACTACATTATGTTTGATGATATATGCAATAAAAATTAACGTAAACTTGTCTGCTTGATAAGGAACGATATCACAACTTTTTCAAGGATTGTGGAAATGAGAAATAAAAGCCATTATCAACGTAGTAAGAGCTTATCAAAACATTAAAAAAAGCTTATCTGTCAAAGCGACTTATTTAAAACTACATCGTTTCTTAGAAACATTAATTCGATGTGAATTACCGCGTTATCTATAGTGTACGTTTGAACTAAATAAATTGAGATAAAAAGATACCAAAAAACATACCGGAACGACACCCGTTCAGCTAGCCCCACCAGCGATAAATGAATTCTAATACATCCCAAAATTAAGTGTTAATTAAGTGCTAATTAAGTGCGGAATTAGGTGCTCGTTCCGTTTGGCAGAAATTCGAATTCAATGATAGGTCGCGCGATCGGCGCACAAGAGAGAAGTGATCTCCAAATTTGTCTGAGCATCTAATTTTTTAAGGTAACCTCTCTCTTGTGAGCCAATTGATCGACTGACGCCTAAGTTTTATATATAATTCTGTATACAATATATATTTTCGAAATATTTTAGTAATTCCTTGGAGCACCTAATTAGCACTTAATTCTGGGATGTATTAGAATTCATTTATCGCTGGTGGGGAGGCTAGCTTAACAGAGAACGACAGCAAACGTATACGTATACCAAATGGAAGCTCATTAATTTGAAAAACAATAATAAATAAAAATAATCATAATTATCTGTAAAATGGAGAAACTGTATGCAGTTAAATTAATACTCAGTTTTTCAATATTTATTATTTCCTCAATATTTCCTCTGTTTTTGCGAATTATTCTGCTCACCGAATGTTTAATGCATATTTTACATAATCAGCATTATACATGTTGCTGCTTTTATCTTGAACAATATTCAGCGTATGTAAGTTATTCGCGGAAAATTACGAAGTTCGCGAAAAGCAACACGAGAGATCAATATACCAAACCAGAAGAGCATTCAGTATGCATGTGTATTCGTCCTATTATCGAGGCGTTCATAAACACACGGTCGCGATCATACGGCGTTTCGCAAGTGATTGTAACCGTTTGCAAAATTAAATCGACAAACATTCGAGGCCACTTCGGCACGTAACGGAACAGCTGACACACACGGGAAAACCCGTGTGTTTCCATGTTCCGCAAGAGAGAGATTAATACGGCTAAAATTTCACAATTCCGTAAATTCTCATTTTAAAATTCTGTTTATCGCATTACAATATCGAACCCGATTACGACAATAACGGTGTACAAGAGCACGCTTTACGCGAGCGTAATGAGTGTCGTTTGAAAAAAAATAAAGAAAAAAAGAAAATAATACACGCGATCGAACGAACTATTTAAATAATATAAATTTTTCATAGACTAATTTAACGGACTAATTAAATAGAACGGATGAGTTTTTTCGCGCCGATGAAATATGTGTACGCGCTTATCTCCCCTTAATTGTAACATCCTGTTGTTACTCGATCTTAAAAATCGTAGTATCAGTATATACGCGCGTAATTACGAACCGAGCTCTTTGTCGTATTTCGCCGCTTCACAATTACAAATAAGAACAGGATGCGAGAGGCATAGATATCTGCTCCATTGTTAGGAAAATTACACAAGAGTCATACGTCGAAGTAAATCACTTTGAGATATAAGCAGATACATTTTAGATATTAGCAATAACTATATTAATAAAGTATTATTTAATAATTCTCACGTAAATAATATTGCGATAACCAAAGCTAGGCACTTAGTTTTTTGTTTAGCAATTTATTTACTAATTTTGTTAATCTGTTAACTCGCTACGTTAATTGATAATAGAGCAAGGACGTATGTTTATCCTTTTACCTTCAATAGCATAACCGGTTCTATTTTTAATTAATTCAATACCGAGATTAATAAATGGAAATAAAATCGCAAACGCAATGTAAACTTATATTTGAGAAATCCAAAAGTTTCCACATAAGAACTTTCTCGATCATCTAAAATTTAGGGTATTTTTAACTTGATCGCTTTATCGCGAACGCGATATTTCATCGACATTTCGGTGGTACGGTGTACGTGGTCTTCCCAATTGGAGTCTACCGATTGTATCCGATTGAAGAAGAACTGACGTGGAAACCGAAGATAGCGAATTCGATTCTCCATCGTGAGCTATTTAGGCAGAAAGGAGATTGTCGCGGAGGTTAATTTCCGTCTGTAACAACGAAGTCTACATTGCGGCCTTCACGGTCACTGAAACAGAGGCGGCACACGTCACCAAACTTACGTCAGCGATCGGCTCGAGGAGAGTCTTGGGTTATACCCAGATAACGATTGGATCGTTATCTTGTTTGATAGATAGCACGAGTGCAGAGTGGATTGTAATTGCTTAATATAAAAAGTCTCGTTCTGTGATCAGTTCCAAGTACGATTATACTGTAATAAGAATTTTACGAATCATCTAATATTCGAATCTTTTAAATTAAAAAAATCCGCATTTATTGAATATAATCTAATCTAGAGTTTTTGGTTAATATTTTAATTTAAAAAATAATATTTGTTAAAAATCTGCATATTATATATAAATTTCATTTTATATATGTATAAATCTTATTCTTAAAATATATTTGTATCTGGTATGATACTTATATGCTATAAGTTAATAAACCTGTTAACTGCTAAATTGGAATCCTTATGGAGCTCTATTATCTCATTTAGTTTCATTCATCGATACGATTCTTATTCCAAGTGCGTCCGATATTCATTTTCATTGACAAAAACTATTATATAAATCGTTCTATTTTTCCTGCTTTTTTTCTTGAAGAACATATAATTGATTGACACTCTTACAGCACGTACACACGCATGCATAATCAAAATATCATAAAGCAAACTAAAAGAAATTATCATATGTTTTCCGCATGTGTTTGATTAAGTGTTAAAATGAGATCACGTCTGCTTCGTAGAAAGATGTAAATCGAAATCTAAAAATACCGAATCTCTCTCCCGAACGGAGTTATATAATTTTCCGAACAAATTACAATCCAGGAATTATTACACAGCGGATCGACGAAGTGCACTATATAGATCTCCCTGGCGATAGCCAGGCTGATAAAAAAGAGCATGATAAAACGGCATGAACGAGTAGCGGGGAATTTTTCCACTGTGATCGTAGAAGGCGTGAAAAATACGGCAATGGATTTGATGTCCGTTTTGAAATCGACATGTTTCCTCTGAATTGCGAAAAATGATGAAAAATCAAGTGCCACTAAAAATCGGTTATGTGTTCTTCAAGAAAAAAAATAGGAAAAATAGAACTTTTTATATAATAGAGTTTTTAGTCAAAGAAAATGATGAGAATATCGGACGCACTCATTTGGAATGAGAATCATATCGATGAACGAAACTAAATGAGATAATAGGGCTCCATAAGGATTTCAATTTAGCAGTTAACAAGTTTATTAACTCATAGCAAAATATAGATATCGTACCAGATAGGTACTCTGCAGAAGCAGAAAATCTATCGGTTGGTAACGAGTTCAACTCTCCGCCAATTTCAATTTCAAACGTTATCATACAGTACGAAAGTTTCTTTTGAGGCCAGTATGTTACTGAAGCGAAAAGGGATAAGTCTCTATATACATATAGCTCTCGGTTTCAAAATAAAAATATCAAGATACGTTGAAGATTATAAAACGTACGTTTTAAAATATCTTTTTCAATAAGATTACGTCTCTCTTTAAAATACCTTTATTGGAAATGAAGCTAATATTAGCGAACAAATTCAACGAAAATGTATTTGCGGATCGTTAATTGCATATTTAAACCGCTCACTGTAGCATATGTTTCTTCTTTAAATATTAATTCGCATATCCAATTTATGAAAAGAGATCGATTTGAACGATCTCTGCACTTCTTAACTTCACGAATGAATAATGAAATGGAATTTAATTAAAGTACAAAGCGGTTTCCCTCACCACAATGTCGAGTTATTCTACACGAAAATATAATTCTCTAATTCAAATTCGCATTTAAATTTACCGCAACTATTAATGTTAAGTGGATAAATCTTGTAATTTTAACTTGGATGTTGTGTACTAATCGAGCTGGTATAACTAAATGGCGTAGATTGTTTGTTGCCTGGAAGAACGTGCTATTTAAATCTCATCATGTCTCATTTCAAGTGCATTGTATAATTCACCTTCATGCTAACACATTCATGTTTATTCCACCACACGTCTTAGAGCACTTCGATTTTCAACGATTCAATTAGAAATATTCAATACTCCTACTTAATTTTATTTAAATATTGTTCCCTCCATTAATATACAATCTAAAAGAAATCATCGCATTGCGTAAGCCAAAGCGTATTTGGATCAATTAATCTCATTTTAATAATACCCATTACTCGTCAATAATTCCCTCTCATAACCGTTCTATTTCATCACAGTCGATTAATTAAACAATTCCAATACAATAATTACCACCGAAAGCAGCTGTATCGGCAAATGTTCGATTCAGGAAAAAACGTAAAATCACATTCGCGTTGCGGTCGTGCGAAAAAAGATCTTCCATGACAATCTAGAGACGCACGATCGCGGAAACTATGTATTAAAAAAAGAAAGAGACCCAATCCCAATCGATGAGTCTGGGACTCCTGATGCTCAAATAGCGAACTGACCTTGCCCAAATAGCGAAATCCATAGTCCTCGGCGACTCGCCTGGCCACCTCCTCTCCTCCATCGATGTGTGCCGCCCACTGGTTGGTGTACGCGCGCGCTCGACCGCCGAGAACTACTATATATATCTCCACCACCAACACCACCGCCACCGTTACCACCACCGCTTGCCAGGGCAGCAGCGACACGACGATAACACCGTGCCACCACGACAAACACCACGATTGTCACGACACACCACGGTTGCCGAAATGAAGAAGAGGAAGGATCTGCAGCCTCTAAAGAACTTATACTTTATGTTTACTCTTTTTCCTTTCTTTCTTGTTCCCTGCTGCGATTCTTCTCGGTCGATCTTTCCGTGTCTTCTCTGTGTGAGAGCTCCCTTTTATGGACCACGCATGTGTATACGCGGACGACGATCCAGGAAAACGCGATCACTCACATACACACTCATACACGCGCTTCTCACAGGCACCCACGCACGTCGTGCACCTGCGAACCAATCGCTTGCGAACGACTGAATCGCCGACGGCGCGTGTTACTCGTTTTAAGTAGTATCGAACCTCCACCACACCGCGTTGTCAGCCGTTGACTCCTCGTCGCTATCGTCCACGTCGACGTCGCCGTGACGTCGTCGCCGCCACTGCCGCCGCCGCCTTCGGTCAACGGGCAGGAGCAGCAGCGGGAGGAGAAAAAGGCAATCGTCAAGTCATGTGGCCGCGGACGAGTGGGGAAGACAACGGAATGATTCTCGTGATGACAGTGTCGCGTACGCGGCCACGAACGCGGATGTCCGCCGTCGTGCGCGATCACTGCGGCGATCGCGTATGACCTTCCCGATTCGCGGATATTTACGCCGCACGGACATCCAACGCGACCTTGTCTCACGCCTCCTGCACGCTGAGATTCACACTGGGTCTCAACAAGACTGGAGATCTGTCATCGCCTTCTCTCGCGGAGTATCCTCTATTCCACTTTATTCAAACTGAGCCAACCACCCAGATTTGCCAGGTCTACAGATAATTGTTGCGTCAAATTGTTTTGCTTAATAAAAAAATTTCAAGCTCAGTCTGACGTTGTATCTTCATCTTGATTTTCGTCCATTGACTTTCATAGTCACGTCCGTTTATTAAAGATTTTCATATCTTCGTACCTTCATTTCTTCAGCTCGAGATGAACGTTTTGCTACTGGATCTCTCGTATTTCTCGATTGTCTCCTCTCTCGTTTCCTTCTCGAGTGTAGCAGAAGAAACGTGCCGGTGTTGGAATTTTTCGCCGACACGACTCAATTACTCGCGCGACGTTGTCAGCGTTCCCGTTCTTCACGCGTCTATCATACCTCCAGAATTCCTCCTCTTACGCCCGTTTCTTCGGGTGTCAGCAAAGCATCTGGTCAGATCCTCCTTTCACGCATTTCAATCGTTCGCCCTTCGTTTTGTCTAGTATACGATCCCTCGTTACACAGAAGCTTTCATGATCTTGATATCCTCTCGCACATCTTCTCTCCTCGAGAACGTCAACGAATTGACGCCACGAGAGACGCTCTCTTCCATGAAAATTCTGTACGTCTCTTGACTCGTTCGAAGAAAAAAAACAAAATTTTTGATTTAGTTTCAGCGTCTTGTGTTCTTCGAGTTTACAATCATGCCCGGTCACGAAGAAGTGAATGGCCAGCCACTCGAACGAGGTCACGGCGCGTAGCTGACCGAGAGGTCGATCACGTCATCGAGCACCGCATCGTTCCCTTGGGTGCACCGCAGGAGACGAACGACGAGGTGTACCGCCAAGGTCCTGACTGAGTTAGATCTCTCTTTGCTTTAGAACGGGTCTCGGGCTGCAAACGATGTTAAGAGAAATTGATTAGTCGAAGTTTCTAACAAAAACTCTTTTAGTTGGTTTCGGATAAAGTAAACTCGGGTAAGATGGCCATACAGAAAAGACAATAGACTTTCAAAATTACTTCAAAAATGCTCTATTTAGTAATTATTGGAGAAAAATTATGGCCATTTTTTTCGTATGGTCATAATGCTCGAGTTTACCCTACTTGAACTTACAAAATCACAGTTGAACTACTTAAAGTGCCTGATAATCACGAAAATTAATTTCGAAGCAAGTTCGGATACACGATGCTAATGTACATTATATTTGCTTACTAAAAGCCTGAGTTAGTCAGTTTTGTAATTTATGAATTTTTATATCAACTCCAAACGTCAAAGAACTTTAAAAATTATAAACTAGAGGAAAATTAATTCCGAGGAACAGTTTAAAAACAGTTTAAAGTATACACATGCAAACACACGATACAAAAGGATTGGAAACTATTTAAAGACATTATCTATGTGCCTCTCTTGGCATTTCGTAGTATTATTCTCCATCGTTAACAATACATCACCAAGAACTCACGCTTTGTACTAACGTCACGTTTGAAGAACGCTCGGCCCAGTCAGCATTTTCGTGCCGAAAAAAAAAGATTCAGCCCAGCAAAATCCACGTCGGTTTACGGTGATTACAGCACGAATAGTTTCGCCTGGACGAAATTGCATTCGCCACATAACGTGACCTGATTCTCCGTTATGGATTAGAACTGATTTTACAATCGCTCGGCGATTCCGCATTACAGGAATGAAATGGGAAACCAGTTGTTACATGATTTTTTATGAGAGCCGTCGTTATAACGTGGCATACCGTCGTTATAACGTGGCATACCGTCGAATTAACCGTCGTATCAAGCTCTTACTTAACTTTCATTACACTACATAATTCACGTACACGATACTATTCATTGTGATCATATATTAAGTAGGAAGCAGGAACTTGCGTTTCAAACGCATCAAAAATTATCATTTAAAATCATTTACTGCAATTATTATCGTCACAGTAATCGCATCGTAAAATAAGACTAATTTTCTATTTGTAAAACGTATTTCATTAACGTTATAAAACATTATTTACTTATAATTATCACTCTTCAGTTATTATTAAATTGTATTGTATGTATATATTTATGTATTTTTACTATAGCTGATGTAAATATAAATTTTCTTCAATTATATAATATTACAAAAACATATTTTCCAATTTTGATAGTAATCGAAAACACTTGTAAAATACTATATTAATTCATTACTTATCAATCAAAATTAAATTACCTTAATTAAACTATTTTACTTAAATCTGTTTCAGATTCCTTGTAACTTTTGCATTTTATTTTTTTTTTCTCTTATTAACGATAGAAACTTAAAGATATATGAAATGATACTGTTATAAAACAATTTCTGATGATTAAAACATTGTAATTTAACTTCTCTGCATCGTAACAACAAAAGTTTATATTCCTCGACGCGCTTTATTCATAACTTTAGTTAAATAATATCATGCAAGATTCTAATAATTTACGAAATCTATCTCAAGGTCTAGAATTAGGACTAATGCTCAATTAAACTCTTTATTAGTAAACTATAAATCTCCATAGTGAAATGTAGTGCCGTAAGTTCATGTTATCGTCACGTTCAAAGGACTTTTTGAATGAATCAGCCTCCGGAAAAAGGACTCAACATTGGTCCTCTCGGACGGCTGCAACCCGCAGGAACATCCAGTTCGCGCCACGAGGAAATTGCATTCGCGAGTTGGTCTTCCACCAACCTCGTTTCACCCCTCTTCCCTTTCGTCCCACCAGAGTCGTGATAAAGAGAGAATAGAAAAGGTTGCTAGAGAAGTGAATTAAATTTAAGCCAACTCGCATCCTATCCAACTACCCCCGTCCTCATCTCTGACACCATCCTTTCCCTTCTTTCACAATCCTCTCGCACTTTGTGTCAGGCTTCTCTTTGTCGTTCTATCCTCTTCGTAGTTGAGCCGGCGCAACCGACCGACCGAGACGACAGCAATGGCCCTCTTTT
Source organism: Mycetomoellerius zeteki (assembly GCF_001594055.1). Classification (NCBI taxonomy): domain Eukaryota; kingdom Metazoa; phylum Arthropoda; class Insecta; order Hymenoptera; family Formicidae; genus Mycetomoellerius; species Mycetomoellerius zeteki. The sequence goes on from NW_017256062.1 coordinate 228,602, forward strand.
TAATTTCGAGATAAAAGAGGGCAAAACTGCCATTCGAGAAGTTGGATAGAGGGGGCAACAGAGGGTCAATCAAGTCGAGTTATAAGTCCCGTCGGAGAGAAGAAGCGTTCTTCTTTTAAAACGGATTCAATCTCTTTACAAAACGGACGAGACGATTAGTAGATCTTTCGTCAGGTATATAATAATTGCCTTCACGCTGGAAAATGGATCTCCACGAACCCATCTTAGATACTACGAAGTAGTACCTAAACTATGATTTAGTAGTACTTAAAACCTGACTATACTAGCTCGGATTCAAAGACAATGACTCACAGCGTTCTGATTCTAGAGACGAAGGAACTAAGAAATCAATCAGGAATGGATAAAAATTTCATTTTTATAGAATCTTAATTTCAAGTTTATTTAAACATTTAAGCTTGAAAATATAAGCTACATCAAATTTTTACCAGAGCAACATTATTGACAAATTAATAGAAATTAGCGAATTAAATTAATAAAAAAAATTAATCCAATCGACAATTCTCTTTTAAATAATATTACATAATATTAATTACGAATGGTAAAACCAAAAACTGACCAAAATTATGTACACCAATGCCTATTAATGTTCAGTAATGCGCAAGTAATGCCCAATTTTTACGCCCATTAATGCCATAGTAATGCATAATAATGTATACCGCATAACCCCCCCCCCCTTTAGCAGTTTACTTCTCGATTAATTATTCTTTCCGCTAATTTTTGTGTCGATACATTTACTCAGAACTTTTAATTTATTTCCCTTATTTTACAAAATTATTAGTTATAATAATTTTTTAAATGACAGAAATCAATCTCTCCATAAATTTAAAAAACCGTATTATATATGTGTTATATATATATATGTATATGTAATTTAACCTCCGTCTACAATCTGGATCGTTTTAAACACAAGCGAAATTTCACTCTGAAATTTTTTTCTTCATTTTTGTTCAAATTTCAATTTTTATTAAATAAAAGTTTCAACAGTTGAATTAAAAAAACTATTTGATAATGTAATAAAAATGTTGAAAAGTAACTTTAAATTTTTTTAAATTTTAAAAAAACTTGGATAGGACAAAAATAGATTGCAAACGAAGAGAGTAAAAATATTATTGCAGAGAGTTAATATAAATTTAATAATTATTATTAATATAAACTGTATATTACGATATTACAAAAGTAATGCATAAATAAAATTTGGGCTTCTCTAAAAACTTTTTAACTGCATCTAACTTTTAACTGCATCTAACTTTTTAACTGCATCTGTTTTAATTATATTTATGCTTTATAATTACAAAAATAAAACGTTATACAGATCAAGTCTTATAGGTAATTATACGATGTAATAAGGAGTAATGAAGATATAGTGCACGATTCGAAAGTTGGATGGTTGGTTTCAAACAAAAACGATCGACGTGGGAGTTCTCTGAGTTCGGAGCTACAAGTATTTATTTGAAAGAGTGTATTAAACGTTTTGTGTAGGTATACTGCACACATACTACATCCTAAATATTACGTTCTCTGATTCATTCCAACTTGGATTTTATGTTACCAAAAATTCAATGCAAGTCGCAATTTAATGTGAACCATAATAAAATTTAATAACTTTTTATAATTTCATAAACTATAAAAAAAATAATGATAAATAATCATTCAAAATAAATGGCGAAGAATAAGCAATCTCAATAATTTTATGACAAACAAAATATTCAAAATGAATTTTTTTCACATTTTCGAACTCAAGAGGATTAATATCTCTCATAAACGCGCGCTTTTATTTTTTATGAGAACGTATCGCGCGATATCGCGTTATTTCGCATTGAATTGTTTTTTTCGCATCGCATGACATAATACTGAATTAAATGTGTTTTACATACGACTATGACGCTAATAGAAACAAAGCGAAAACCCACGGATATATTAAAACAATGTCAACAAATGGAACAGTTCAAAAAATAGTAGGTCGACTACGGATTATTAATGGACAGTAATGGAGATACGCGATCGGAACGGAGGATATAATATTTTCCAGGCGATTTCTGGGACATTGCGAATCTATTTTTCGAGTATATGTATTTGCGATGCTTTGTTAACGGAATAATATCGAGATGAATCTATCTATGAGAGATAGCGTATATCTTGTTACAGATTTTAGTTCTCGAAATAACGGAGCAGTAACGCTGATATGCATCTCAGTATTACGCGAAGCGATTCTATATCGTAAAGCGAAACGGCCGTTCTATCACAAACGATATTACTCTGCGTAACTTTGCTCGTCTTCATCGATAATGCATCACGAACATGAAAATGAAGCGACATCGTCGGAGACAAACAGTCTGGTGTAAATTCTATGCGTACAAAGTCATCATAAAATGATTTATATATATAAATAGCTGTATTAATTTACTTTTAAACACATCGTAGACAGATGATATCAAAAGATATCATGTTTCGTTAAAGATCTCTTAATAAATTTAATGTTGCTATACTTATATGTTCCTTTCATTGAGAATTCACCGAAATTTAAAGCCCGGATTCAGTGAGATTTTATAATGAAAATAAATTGCGATTCACCGAGGTGGAACGATCCCGTTGAAACCGAGCTATGCCAAGGTCGTTCTTGTAACAGGAAACCGGGGTCAGAGACTGCAGGGGTACTATGATATGAGCGTAGTTCATCGTAACGAGGAAATGCTGTGCAAGCACAAGTAAAAACCAACCGATTCGAACCCCTTGTTAAAATAGAATACTGAAATACACGGGATGTTTCACGATGTGAAAAACGCATTTTCTCATAAACAACTTTTCCTATGAGAAAATTCAAATCGGGAGCAAATTACGGAATTCAAATCAATTTTAGTCTTGCGGTATATTAAGCTTCAATATCATGAATCAATAAAATACATAATATATTTGCATTAAAAAAATTTACTAAATTTTAATAAATATTTGTTTAGATAATATTTATGTAACAAATACAACTAAATATTTAATGTAACAAATACAATAATAAATGAATATTTACTTAAGAAAAAAATGATACTTAAATCACATTAATGGTTCTGGTACCAAATTAAATATATGTTTACATTTATTAAATATTTATAGTTAGTACTATTCAAACAAATATTTATTAAAATTTAGTAATTTTTTTCGGTGCGGTAATATCAAGTGGATTTTAGTTTGATCAAATCCGAAATTTATTTGTGTGTATTTAATACGTTTTCAAGAAACTCTTATGCTAAATATATAAAAATCATCTATGGATTTATCTGAGAATACGTCTTTGATACAGTCGCTGTATACGAAACATTCGATATTACCAATGCAATATCCAGATGCAAATAATCACGAGAAAGGGTTGCAATCTCTACGGCGTGATCGGAAACGTTTAGCCTCGGCAAATGCAATCGGACGAAATTACTTACCCTGATGGTATATGCCGCGAATTCCGAAAAATACACGCGCGACCGCAATAAAGAGATTGGTATGCCCGTGTTCGCAGGCGAATTTATTTTCTCTCGGTCCACTGCGCGTTCGCGATCAGTAAACATCGCGCTGCAAATTAACATCGCTCCATGAAACTCGGGAGCGATTGGCACCCAACGTTCTCCCTCGGGAGAAACGAAATATTTTTCGATGAGCGAACGTTTAATTGAAACTAGTTGATACGTCGATGCTGGCGAAATATCAGATTTGATCCGTTATAGCTTTTACGAAATCATCTCATTTAGAGAAAGGAGAGAAAATTTTTTAAATAACTTTTTAAATAAAAATCATTAAAAATGCTAAAAAAATAAAAATGTATTGAGATCACAAGAATTGCTTATTTTATTTTTAGTTTATCCTTTAAAAAATTATCTCTGTCCTTTTTTTATATTCGTTTGTTATCCCGAGCAGAAATTTGTTAGGCATGCCTGATGTACGATCAGGCCCTCATCAGGAAGTAATAAGGTATGCCCTAGTCGGGAATTCCCCACATGGGCCTGATCAGGAAGCGGTAGAGTATGTCCTATATATGACAGATTTATCTAACCTATAAAGTCGTTAACTTTAAGTTAAGTTTACTACCCTCGCAGGGTAGAGCGACTTTTTTTCTGCCAGATTCTTTTATTTCGTATAAAAACGCGTCTACTGAACATAATTTTTATTATTGAAATTGAGACTATTGGATGGAATAATTATCTAACTAATTTTCTCAGTTGCAGTATTTTCATATATTAAGAAAATTAGTATTCGATAGTATAATAGTAACTGACTGGATGTTCAATTAAACTGCACAAATTTCTATCAGGATCATATTGACTAGATATATTACATCTATTACATTCAATAACATTCAGTGTTCGTGGATGATCGAAGTAGCAGTTTCCGTACAATTGCAGAAATCAAGCGACACGATGTGATGCAACTTTCGGATAGGTAGTGACCGTTTCAAGATACCATAAAATTAATTCCTACGTACAAGAGAAAATGTTTTTTTTTCAATTATAATTTTGTCGTGTGTATTCTGGAATATGATGATGTGCTAATCAATAATACTTATTTTAATAATAAAACTGGATTTATTAATTTTTTTCGATTGTAATGTTTTTAGGCGCAATAAGGGGCCTAATAAAAAAAATCATCAGGTCCTAATAAGATCTTGATAAGGAAAATCCTAATCAGGCAATCTTAATTCTCGACGTTACATTTAGAGTCAGGATCCTACCTGATAAGCGCTTGATCAGGCGCCAGGGCATGCTTATCAGGTCCATATCAGTGCCTGACCAAAATTTCTGCTGCGGATCTTTAAATTTTATATTTGTTATATTGCTTTCCACAATGATTCGTAATAAATGTAATAAAAATAATCCGTAATAAACGATGAAATAAAAATGTATTGAGATCGTAAGAATTACTAACTTTATTTTTAATCTCAATCCCTTAAAAATTATTTCTCTTCATTTTTGTATTCGTTTGTTACCTTTAAATTTTATAATTTTATTTACTGGTTTCTGCAGAAATTAGTAATAAACCGTAACAAATATTGAAATAAAAATGTATTTGATCTCAAGAATTGACTCGTTTTATTTTTAATTAAACTCTTAAAAATTATCTATGCTCTTTTCTCGTATTCGTTCGTTACCTATAAATTTTATATTTTTGAATATTGCTTTATGTAGAAATTCGAAATAAATTGTAATAAACATTCATATAAAAATGTATTAAAATTGCAAGAATTACTCATTTTACTTTTAGTTAAACCTTTAAAAATTATATTTGCTTTTTTCTCTTATATTCGTTTGTTACCTTCAAATTTACATTTTTGGTATACTGCTTTCTGCAGAAATTCGTAATAAAGAATATTACTGTTTGTAATATATTCACACAGAATATGTAATAAAGTATAGTATACATGAACTATTTTTGTAACTGCAATATATTTCTGTTTTTACCATTTCTATATTTCTTGTGCTATTTATAACATAAATTGTCATAAATCAATGAAATTTTTTCAAAGATTCTGATATCCCATATTTTTACGACACACAATACATTTTAGGCATATTTATTACATTCACATTAAATATAAAATAAGAATTGAAAGCAAAAAATTCAAATTCGTCAAAAATAACGACATTTCTCGTTAAAAATATAAGCAGAGAAGAGATGTAGCTGAACCGTTACTAGCCATACCACAATTTATCTTTCTTATTCATTATTCTGTTTAAGAATTGTGAGCGATTCTAAATTTTTTTAAATATTAATTTGATACACGTGAATGGGAATATCTAACATCTTTCGAACGTAATAGAGTTGCATATTATAGGTAAAAATACACAGCAGCGTTGGGAAGTAATGTATTACTTGTAATATCGTTATCGTTACAATTACTTTTGTAACAAATGGGTAACAGCGTTGCATTTCCTTATTTATAACATTAATAATAACGCAGTTTTTTTTTAATAATAATATAATTGTTACCCTTATTGTTATTTTTTACACATGTACAGTACCCTCCATAAGTTTGAAAACACCCTACGTTTTACAGAAAAATCAATTACATGACAGCGATCTATATATGTTCTTGGTTTAAATACGTCGTAAGAGAGAGACGTGTAACGATAAACATTTTTAAACTAAAACATTTATAAGCTTGTACAAGCTTACCGAAAATATGTCGAATAATCATTTCACAGCATCGGAGCGCTCAAGGTTGAATTTCGCGCTTTGGTTTATTGTTTATATATTGTCATTTGTTTTGCAACGTCGTACTTTCGTGCGTTGTATATACTTATCACAGGTCGTTTAATTGTAGTTTAACGGTTTCGATAAAAGTGGTAAACTATTTGAGTCGCAAGTTTCAGACTCCGTAAAAATTGTAAAATAGTCCCGAAGAATCAGATTTCGTATGAATCGCGTTTTAATTAAAATTCCATATTTTAATAGCATGTTATTACAGATAGCGTATGTAATGTATGTACTTTTATTTCGTCTTTTTTCAATTAAATAATTATTTACAAAATATATCGATTTTATTATGTATTTTCCTTAATTTGCACATTTTTATAATGTGTTTCCAAATTTATGGAACGTGCATAACCGGGTTTCAGAAAAAGTAAGTGTTATAATTTGACCACGTTGCAATTAACCACAACCATTGTAACCACTATGGATCTCGTGCTGAACTAATCAATTAGTGACCAAGACCGTATTGATCTCCTCAAAGATAAATTGAAGACAAGAGCCATTAATCGAAGAAGTGGTCAAGACAATTACATGCCACTATAAACAGGAAGTTATCAAAATTCGGTGAAAGAGTAAAGGAAATTAATGACCTTATTACTTTTTGAGTAACGGTAACGATAACAAATTATTTTTTGAAATCAGTAACAATAAAGATAACTTTTGGGAAAAAGAACGGTAACAGTAACGAGTCACTTTTATAATGTAACTTTCCCAACCCTGGTACACAGCAATTAAGTCAAATGAGCTTTCTACAATAAGCTATTACCTAAGTCAAACCGTGAGAAGTTGACCGTCGAATGTGAGAACAATAATCGACCATGATTAGTCAATTTCTCACTGCTCAAGATTTAAAAGTAATAGCTTATTATTGTAGAAAGCCCATAAAAATAAACTACCGTGTACGCGCGCGTTGGTTTGAAATTAACGCGGTTCCCGCGTGGCGTGAAGGCCGCCGCACGTGACTCGTCTGAAGTCAGGCACGTCTCGTGACTTCGAAACGGAGCGAGCGGGAGCTACGTAAACACAGAGGGCAAGACACAGTAGATATATACATTCGTTTCAAAATAATTCCCACGATACATTCAACGTGCGTCCTTGACCTTCGCGTTCCGCGACACGTCACGTAACTTCGTTTTCGCAACCGTTCTCGGAGAGACAATTTCCTATGCGATCTTGCGGCGGCAAGTAACTTTTCGTCTGCGATATTCAAGCGGGGTCTCAGAGAGAGGTTGCCACCTAACGGTATTCGCGTATCTCGACGGCAAGAGCGAACGGAGCACGATCACATGTCGGCTCGTGACGCGCAATCGGAGCAGCGCGTGCGAGGCATTCGACACACAACGCATATGAAAATCCACACTCACCTTCACGTTCGGAAATTCGCTGTCGACCGAGTCTCTCTTGCTTCGGATTCACGCCTCGTCACTGAAGGAAGGAACGCAGAAGAGAGGAGAGGATGCGATGCACTAGAAGCGGGTTCGCTGGCTACACCCCCAGCGCCAAGTGCTCTCCTTCGAAGTATAATTCGCGAGAGGAAGAAGACGCGACTCTCGCCGCGTCCTCGTGTCCCGCGTATTAACGGTCCACGCCGGCGACCTGCAGACTGTCGGACGACGACGTCGAGTCGTCGCCGTCGCGCGCGCGCGAGTAACCACACCGAGCGAGCGTACCGCCGCGATCTCACTCGCACGACGGAGCACGGATGACTGACTGGTAGACGGTTGGTCGCTCGCTCCGCGCCTCTACTCGCCTCCCTTTCCTCCCCTCCCCTTCCCCTTTACCTCGCCGGCCACGGTTTCTCTCTCACTTGCGCCCGTTCTGTCTCCCCCCTCCCCCCCGCCATCCAACGACCATTTCGCGCCCACGACTCGACCCGCCGCGGTCCATCCCCACCATCGCGATGGTTCGGAGCACCCCCGCTGCAACTTTTCTTGTCTATCGCACGTTACGCAATGCATTTTCGGTCTCTCTCTCTCGAATCTCCTCTCTCGAAACTCCACCTCGATCTCCCATCGTTCTCTCTCAATCTCCCTCGATCTCCCGTCTCTCTTCGGTCCCTACCACCGCTTTCTCTCTCTCTTCCTCCTTCTCTCTCTCTCTCTCTCTCTTCTCACTCTCTCTTTCTCTCAGATTCTACCCGGGATGTCTCTCGTGCACCAACGTGTACCGCGTGTGCGATCTCCCTTTCTACCGTTCGCCAGATGAAAGCACGAGCGAGAGGGCGGATGAGAGAATGAGCGAGCGGACGTGGCGGATGCCAGTGTCGGAGTAATGGCACAACCAGACCCACGGCTTTGATTTTCTTTATGCGTTCGTTTCCACATTTTGCCTGATCCCTCGGTCGTTCTTTGATTTATCCTTCTCTGTAGCGCAATTTTTTTAATTCTCATTCAATTTTCGACCGCGGTTTTCCACGCCACTTTACTTCTTCGTCGAAGTTTTCCTCTTTTTTTTGGAGTTCAAAACGGTTTCCGAGTTGCGGAAAATACAATTCTTGCTGACCAGGAAAAAAACAAAAATGCGAATAAAGATATGTAGGTCAGCGCCGGTTAAACGGCGCGTTTTAATATCGAGATATACGCGGCCGAACTTTTTTACTCGTTATAGTTCGGTATATTCATTTTTATTTTCCGTTGCGTCGATATACGTTATCTCTTATCGAAAAACGCACTTTCTTTATTGGAATAATCATTTTACTGTAATGTCACGCAAATGTTCCGGCCCCACGGAAAATGCAAATAAAGATATATCTGACAGCTCACGCAGTTACAGGATATATCGGAGCACAGAGTCAAATTTATTGATCTGCAGACTTGTAGACTTGATATTGTGAACCCTTGAAATATTGTTTATTTGATGTGTATGTTCGGTTAGTGTTGTTCCTTTTTCAAAATAATTATGGTTATCGGGATGAATATTTTAACGCAACATACCTGTATAATCTCCGAAAAAATATAAATAAATACTTATCGATGTGAGTTATTCCGGTGTTTATCAGCATACTATAATTTAATTATCTTAATTCAATAAATTAACTTTTACTGAGTTGACGAAAATGTATATTCAAATGCTAATTGATATATTTTAACAATCGAGATTTAGAGTAGTAATTAAATAATAGTTAAACAATGATAATTAGAAGTAACAATTAAGAAGTAACAATATTATTCCGATATTTATCAGCACATTTAATTATCTTAATTCAATAAATTAATTTTCGCTGAGTTAACGAAAATGTATATTCACAAATGCTAATTAATATATTTTAACAATTGAGATTAAAAATTTTTTTAAAGTAATAATTAAATAATAGTTAAACAATGATAAATACGAGAAATAATAATTAAGAAGTAACAATATTATTCCGGTATTTAATTATCTTAATTCGCTGAGTTAACTTTGGCTGAATTACCGAAAATGTATATTCAAATGCTAATCGATACCTTTTAATAAAGGTTTCGAGATTTATATATTTTCAAAAAGTAATAATTAAGTAATAAAATAAAAAAAAAAAAAAAAAAATTAAGAATTAAGAAATAATGTTTCAAGAAGTAATAATTTCTTTCGTACATCTCAGTCAAGATTAATGCTTAGTATTTGTTGTTTATTAATATCAGATATAATTCTATGGATTATTGAATAAGGAAGCGATTCAAGAGTTGGAAACTTGTGCAGGAAAATTTTGAAACCAGGTCAAAGTTGGCGTTAATTTTATTAACCTACCAACTATTAATGCCAACTAATGCAATGACGAAAACATTTACTTTGTATCTTGAAATTAAATTATGCAAATATACTCTATGTTTTGCTTGCTACGCAATAGCTTAATTGCTTTTATTGAAAATCTATCTTTCGCTCTCGAATATCACTAATGATATCGCGAATATTAAACGCGCCCATACAAAATCAGTTATTAATTTAAGTATCCTAATTTCTCAATGTTCGGTAATTATCTATCATAGTTCAGCGTTTAACGTCCATCGTACTAAAATGGTTATTGATTTCATTACTGATGATATGATGTTGCACGGTGCATTTTGCTCGGAGGTTCAGTTAACGTATCCGTTACCACACACGCACTTATTGTTACATCTCTTCTTTCACAATCATACAGGGTCCGCTATGGTACCTGAACATTCCTGGGAGTTCCGGCACGAACGCTGTCTTCCTTCTCTTACCTTCTCCGTTTATTCTCCTTTCCTTCAGCTTCTCTTTCAGATACATAAACACTCGCATATATACTACTTCAGTGAAAACCTTCAGCCACCGCGCCGGAACGGATAGCAGCTCCTCTCTCATCGTCAGTCTAACTGCTCCGGCAACCGCGCTCTGTGTCCCACCTGTACTGCACTGGTCGCGTCATCATTCCGAGATCAAACGCAGACATTGGCCGAGAAAGATGCCTTGAATTCTATCTGTATTTGAAATCCGAACAAGGGCGCCGACGAACTTTCGATCGGTCCTGATGGTTGCGGCATATCCCTCCCACATCTCACTTCTCTGCTCCCTCCTACTCCCTCTTGCTCTTCCTCTACTTACGTGTATATACAAGTAGTAACCAGACCTTTTTCTCTGTTCTCTATTCTCTCGCTCTTTTTCCCTCTCCCGCTGACCATCTCTGACTCTAATACAGACTATTTCCCTTTCTCCTTCTCTCACCGCAACTTTCCAACCATGTACTTCTCCTCCGTACTTTCCGATCCTGATGTACCCATCTCGTTTACCTTCCCTGCAAAGGCGGTCCGATGACAAAGAAGCAACGAATATTGAATGCGAATGTTAAGCACCAAGCGCGCATTCCAATGAAGCAAATGGGAAGTTACACTATTCATTCTTCCTTTCTGCTTCGGAGCTGCTTGGGACTTCTTTCGTCCATCTTCTTTGTGTGTTTATATGTATGTATCTTTATGACCGCACTTTATGTATTGTTTTGAACATATTAAGCAACGACTAAATAAAGTACTAAAAGAGTACTATGGCGTCTTCGTGATTTGTTCGTCAAATACATGGTAAGTAGAGTAAGGTTACCGAAATCGCACCACTTTTTTTACTTAAAAGCTCATAACTCTGAAATTATGAAGAATATTCTTAAGTTTTTTACAGCACAATAAATTGCACTCTTTTCTCTTTCTTATGAAATTTTTTAATAATTTTTTTGCACTATTAAAACGTTTAAAATGAGGATTTTTTCAGTATATAGTGTGATTTTGACAACGAGGAAATTCGTTATCTAAATCGCGCCATACGAATATTTCTCATTTAAAACATTATAATAATGCAAAAAGTTTAAAAATTACATAAGAAAGGAAAAAATTGTATTTTATTAAGCTGTTAGAAACTTAAGAATGTATTTTTCATAATTTCGGAAACACATGATAATTTCAAAAAGTAATTCTAGGAGTTTCTACGTGGAACCAAATAAGCACTTCGTAGATTTATTTACAATACCTATACATTTTTATATAATAATGAATGGAATAAAAATGTAAGAAATGGAAAAATATTAGATGACGTGCGATTTAAGAAGTTAGATTATGGTGCGATTTAGGAAACTAGAAATTTTTTAAACTTTTATTTATTTTATCTATTAAAAAGATGTAAAACAAACTTTAATCCTATATTAATTTAATTTTAATAATATTCTAATCACGACATTTTAAATAAAGAAGCAATATAATTCAATCTTCTGATCAAGTTGATTTATATTTATAATTATTCATAGCTCAGAGAGAACATAATTTCTCTTTCCTTAATGTAATTGTAAGCTCTTTGTAACGAGATACACTTTTAATGGAATGTATATGATACGTATTGTTGCATATTATCTGTATACCTATTGTATGTATTGTACAAAATAAGACGTCGACACAGATCTGCGAGGATTACAGCGGTGGAATTGTGTGTTCTCTCTCTCTCTCTCTCTCTCTCTCTCTATATATATATATATATATATTCATGTGCATCGTGAATCCGTATCATATTTTCACCAATAAGGAAACCTTTATTCCTCTAGAGTCGACTGTATGCGTGATGAGATGCTTCGAAAACAAATTCATCAAATATCAGAGCAAGACCATTTTCCTAGCGACTTGGATTTTCACGTTTCCCTCAAAAGTTCCATTATACGTCACTATTATTCTTACACCGTGAAAATTTAAAACTCTTTCTTCTTTATCATATTTTGCGCCTAACGCAATCTCTTTTCTCGGAATTCGCTTTCAAACGGATATCTCCTTTCGGTCTTTAATTTCTCAGCTCATAACGTTACTGGCGAAAAATGGTGTCACGTAGAAGAGAATTATTACCGTTGTCGATGACCATACGGATATCCGATAGACAGGATATTATATGGATCCTCGTTATCGTCTCCTTTCTAAGCGTGTATCTTGTGCTCCGCAAGTCAAACGGTACTAATCTTGCGATTCGATACTTTATCGGCTGGTTATTATAATGCGGAAATGTGTGCACAAAAAAGCTTTTTCTTCGTCTCTGTGTTTTTTACGTCCTCGAAAGAACATTTTATAACAATTGTAAAGATTATAAACGGATTTTAAGTATTAATAAAGAAATCTATTTAGATAATATTGTGCAGATTACAGCGAATTTTTTTTTTATTAATTTTCTTACATAGATTAACGCAAAAGAAAGACGTATATTATAATATAAAATAAATTCCACACATGCATATTACAACGATTTTATAATTTGTGTCATTTACATTCTCTAATAATATTAAATGGTTATCGGACTCTTAGTTGGCAATACGAAGGAATTTACGTGAAAAATGACAATGAGACTGAACGTACAGTTAACATTATAAGGCTTTTTGCTAGGATTATTGAGTAGACCTTCAATATTTGTAGCATTTGTCGTGAATAATTGATGCCTAAAGTGCGAAAACTTGTACGTTGGCGTGCCATATATTTTTTGAAAATTCCACAGACGATCGCGCGGCTATTATCCCAGAGCGACGTTTTTCATGAATAAGTAATGCTTAAGACATATACTTTATGCAAATTTCAAGCATGCCAATAATTATGTATAATTAAATATCGTCTTAAATAAAAGATCAACGTCAATCTCTCGTCACGAATGAAAGATAATCAGCGAAACCATCGCATCTGTTGTCGCCAGAAAATCCATTAACGGTTTAATCAAATCTCATTCGAAACTTTCATTCATATTTCTTTTTTGTGATCGACAAGTGGTAAATCAATAATGAATCGTGCATAAGATATTGCAAAGGAAATCTTCTGAGCATCTGCGCGTTCGTAGCAAAACGCGCCCCAATTACATTCAACAGAAGTCTCGATTAATTCGATATTTCTCGTCGTCTTTATTGTAAATGCAGCTGCCAACTTGTATTTTGTAATTACAATTCGATCCTTTCTTTTAACGACGCTCAAAATTTCATTACGTTCAAAATATTGCGAGAAAGAATTTTTTACCGTTCGATAATTTGTTGCAATAATTGAAGAGAACAGATCGGATCAGAAAGAAATATATCGACAAAAGAGTAATTTAATATTTTGCAAATATTTAAATAATAATGGCAAAATAATAATCTTATTAAATGCAATTTATATATGATATAAAGGAATAAGTAATAAGTAGCAGACTGAAGCGATTTCAAATAAAAAGTGATGTCGCAAGTATTGATATAGGTATACATATAGTAGATATATTTAAACGTTTTAAATTCAAATAGATTAATTTTTATATTATAAAAGGCTTGTAAATGAGTTATTAGTTTTATAAGTAAATATCTTTTACTATATATATTTTTAATATAAATTATTTTGAGTTTAAATTATTTTTTAAGTTTCAATTATTGTCAACATTATAAGAAATTCTTGTAATAACAAATAACTTTAGTTTCATATAATATGTAAAACTAGAGTATATAGTACATTATATAATTTTTTATGTGTATTTATTTGTATGAACTCATATATTATAAACATTACGTAATTTAAATTAACAGACTTCGCGCAATCAGCCGCAGCATTTTCCAACTAAAAATACTACCTTAATTTAACTTTAATATGGCTTCATAAGATCGTGATTTCTTGTTCACAAATTAGATCGCTTGTTTTACAAAGTTGCAATTAATTTTTTAATTTTTTTGCGTCGATCTTTACATTTTAAAACGAAACTTTATAATTTGTTTAAAATGACCACAAAATATTAAAAATTAGTTCCGCTATTTCTTAATAAATTAATAAAGTATAAAGTTTGAAAGATTATTAATGAAGTATCAAATAATTAATATCTTTATTAGATAAAAGTAACTAAGAAATCTGATATCATGACTACAAGATTTTTAGTTTAAAAACTATATAATATAAATAAGTCATAATAAATAAGGCGATTTTGTCAAAATCTGCTTTATTATGATCATCAAATTTTCTAGAGTGTCTACAAATAACTTCCTCTGAATTCAACTTTCTTAAGCCTTCCACACTCTATATAACTTTGATTTATTTTAATACTAGATAGCACGCACACTGCTGCTGCTTACGTGTCTTCTTACGCTTCTTCCTACCGTAATCGCCTGAAACCTCGTGCAAGAGTTTGTTAGATCATCACAATTGCCAACGTACGATGACTTTTCATCTCCACAACTCATCAAACTTAAAATGTTGTTTGTTGGACATTGCTCACAAATGCAAATTATTTTTATAACGCGATTTCTTTGATTTAATTTTTTGTAAAGGCACAAAATAAAAATATTTGAGGTTAATAATGACGACTCGTTGTAGGAATTAAATGACACAATTTATTACGTAATTATAATGTTTGAGAATTTCGTTGACTGTTTAAATTCTCAAATATTTTGGAACAGTTATTGCAAATATATTTATTTATAAGTGTAAATATTATTATTTTAGTCGACAGATGTAAAATATATATAATAGTTCATTATGCTTCTTGATAACCAAAGTTGTCTCTATTATTCTAACAATACATATAGGTATACTTATATTTGTATGTATATATGTATACATATAACATAAATAATTTATTATTTTCAAATTTATTATTATCATTATTACTTTTTCAAAGAAAATACACATTCAAATATTAAAATAAATTTAAGCAATTTAAATACATCAACAAAAAGCTTCCAGTATATTTAATATATGTAAAACGATATTTGTGAATGCATAAAAAACGCAAACAGCGCAGAAAATGAGACCATTACAATGCAGGTTATTTAAATTAGTTAAATTATGCTCCTGTTTTTAATTATATTCCCTGTTAATACATTTTTATTGCGAGAAGTACTTTATTATCTATTAATCATGCACAAAGGCGTACATACTTAATGTTTAAGGGGATCCTAAAGTCGTCTGTTGGTATTACCGATTAAATATAATTTTTGTATAACAATTACTTTTTTCCTGTTTTACTGATTTGAAAATCCTTTTGCAGGATTAAAGTGTATTAATATGTATCTGTGAGGTGGAATCTATGCTGAGAACAACAAAAAATTTCGAAATTGAGATCTTTACCATTTCTTAGTCTAATATGGTACTCCAGAACTGTCACATTGCGACAACATTTGCTTCATATAAAAGCTGTGCAATCCGTAATTACGAAATAATAGTCCACAGACTAGTAGTTTGCATGAAGAAGCAGTGTAAAGTTCTTAAAATTGGATTTAGACGTCTAATTAAAACGTAATTGTTATACGAAAATTTATGTGTATGTTGGCATGCGTGAATAAGATATTGATGTAGTGATGTGTCAATGATATGTAAATCGTCTGTGTGTAAGTGCTATTTACAATATGACTAATCGTCTTTATAGGATTCCCTTAATTGACATAAAATAAATATCAATAAAAATTGTTTGTATTTTTGAAGAGAGAAATATTCAGAATGCGAATAAAATATATTTTTTATTTACTTGACACATATTTATCTTACTCGAAGTACACTAACGTAAAACTGATTTTTGACAATGTATTTGTACACTGAAAAAAATATTTGTGTAAAATTACATGATTATGCTGGGTTATTTTCCGACCCAGCATAATTATGTAATTTTACACAAATATTTTTTTCAGTGTAGCATTATAAACAAAAAGAAAGAGCAAACTTTTACCAGAGGGCTAATCAACGATAACGTGTGGACTGATTTAACAGCAAGTAGAAGAAGAGATTGATTATAAAGTAAAACAGAAGTTGCGGAGCGGAAATCCGCGATTCTTCCGTTATCCTTATCGGTCTTATCTCTTTCAGCATTTAGCGCTTTCATTAATCTCTGTCAGTCATTCCTAATGGTCGGAAGAAAAATGATAACTGAAAATTTATCGGGACGAAAGAACTTTATTCGAAAAACTAAACAAAAACGTATTAAACATGCTACTATTATTTACTATTAATTCAGGTTGATAAAGCTCAACTTCGGGAATACACATATTCTAGAAAAATATAATTTTTTTTTTAAATATATAAAATAACAGCACAAATTTTGTACATTTTATACAACACATTCATTAAAACAGCTTACAATAAAAGAGGAAACGGAATAAAAACATATTTTTATTAATTATAGTAATGTTTTAAATCCGTATAACAAATCAAACTAACAAAGACTCCTTATAAATTAAAAGAAATTGGAAAGAATAAGGGCAATAGGAGTCAGGCACAGAAGATGTCGCACAAATAATACACCCATAAAGCGTAAAACTTTATTCTACTAAACGCGCTTACATGTTTCGGCTCACTTTTGAGCCTTCTTCAGAAACAACACAAACTAACATATATAAACTGTGAATAAAAGTTATCTTATCATGGTGAGCTTCCCTACATCGAGAATATAAACGCCAGAAATTAAACCCAAATAAGAATGAAAGAAAAAGAAAAAAGGAAGGAAATATTGGAAATATCGAAATAGAGAATATGGAAAACACACACACTAATTTATCAAAAAACTTTAAGATTATAATCAATTATCCCGAAAATAAGAACCGTGATCACAAAGCACCATATCGCAAACATTACTATTAATAATTCAAAAACCGGTTCTTGATATGTTGGCCAGTATCAGACACAGTGAGTCACTTTTAAATTTAGCTAGTATTTTTCGAGATTACAAACGGGAAAATCTAACGTTAAAACGTTAATCAATTCCGATAAAATAAAGGTTGGAAAGTAATTAAAAATCACGCCGGAAAGACTCATTACTGTGTACGAGCGACACTGACGTATGTTTTAAATTCATAATAATAAAAAATAAGAGAATGATATATGGAAATGTTATATGTTCCTTTTTAATAATTAAATATTTTATTACCAACTGTTTACCAAGCGTAATAAAATTGCAACGACATTATTGTGGATAACTTTCTATTATAAAACGGTCTATAAAAGTTCACAGTGTGTGTTAAACTGCAACACCCCTTATAAAAATTTTTCACCGTTTTTAGACCTTATATGGACCGTTTTTAGCCCGTTTTTAGCCCGTTCCTGCCCTTTTCTTGCACTCACAAATACTCGCGGTGTATCGCGAGGAACGATAACGAGTATAAACGAGTGTATGTACATATGAGTATTTTTGAGAAGATTGCCCGTTTTCAATACTCGTTTTTCCGTTGATGAATGAGAAACGTATACGCGAGTATGATCATGAGTATTTTTGAGTGAATTGTCCGTTTTCAATACTCATTTTTCCGTTGGAAGTATTTTTGAGTGGATTGTCCGTTTTTCAGCTGATAAGTGAGAACACGTTAATACGGCCCTCCTTTACTAATCATTTATTCATCGCGTTTATTAATTATCACATCAATTTTACATTAAACGATTAAAAAATATTTTACTTCAATCCTTTTTAAATATTTCATACAATATCTAATAAATTTAAATGGAATTCATACAATAAGGTAACTCCGATATTTATATACGCCGCGTGCCAAGATATACGCCACAGAAATCAGAAAGAAGGAATTGAAATAAAATTTGCAGGCAACCAATCTATTATATACGCCTTTATGTTATATTAGTATTGTAATTTTAATTTTTTACTGTAATATTAATAATACTATTATGTTAGTTGAATCGATTTGTCAATGTAATAAGTAACAACCGTATGTCATATAACTCACATTAAATCATTACTATAGGAAGTAAAAAAGACTTGGTTATTTGGTGATACATAAATATAGAGAGATGATAAAGAACAGAGTATAGCAAAATACAAATGTTTAACTTCATTCTCCGTTCGGTTTGATGTGTTACATCTTCACTTGTTTGGAATATACGGAATTTTTAGCGGGTGGGATTTATGCCCAAAACGCATACACAATTTGGATTAAGTGCATTAAATTCAATGCATTACGTAAAACATATCATACCTCCTCATATCATAACTCTCGTAATGAATGCAAGATTAGAATTACTATCTATTATTTTTAATATATTATATATTCATCATTCATATTCGTTAATAAAACTTTGTAAACACATTTTATAAATTGCTGCGTCGTTTTACATTGTATTTCCAATTATTATTTATAAATCTTTTAAGAGCCGTATATTCTGAGATCCGTGTGTGTGTGTGTGTGTGTGTGTAGAATAAGGTGTAAAAATGCAAGAATTTTTAAAAGTTTTTCTTATATCATATTTAATTTTACATAAAAACTAAATATTTCTTATTTCTAATTTTTTTTTAGTAGTAGACATTTTTATCGGTATAATATATTTAATCTTTAAACATAATAAACAATACTTGATAAATTAAGTTTTCGATAAATGCGACATACATACCGAAGTTACCCTAATATCATCATATACTATGTATATGTACATATGTTATATACATATGTACCATTTGTGCATGTGTGTGTGTGTGTATTTATATACCTATATCTGTATAACATTACATTACTAAAAACGGAGTCATACTCATTGAGTAAAGTGCGTTTTCACCACTCAAATTAACCGTTCGCGTGAGCTAAAAATGGGTTAAAAACGGTGAAAAAATTTTTATAACGGACTATATTATTTTTAAAAGTTTCTTCTTCTCTTCATTTTTGCAACGCGAATGTAGATATTTGCAGGAAATTATTTTGATTTTGCAGGAATGTTCATTAATTATTAACAGGATTGAAAAGGAGATTTGGGATCGGAACGAGATCATACCTAAACCTCTGTATAATGTAGTCCTGTCAAAACAGGACGCCATCAATTACAGTTCTTACATGCGCACCCTCTTTTACCCTTCTGTGGATCGTCGTTGTCATGTCACGTCTCTGTCATCTTCACCGATACTGCTGCTGTCATTTCAACGCCCTTGGGCGATTATTCTCGTTGCACAGCTAATTCAGAAATCGATAATTATGCGGCCTCCTGAAACGTACCGAATTGATATCGTTATTATGAATAAATGGTTAAATTAATGGATCGCTATAACAATAATTTGATTCTGTTCATGAAATTCGCCCGCTATTGAAGCGTACAATTATATAAAAATTATTTGAGTTTAGCCCTTGGACATGATATCATTAAATCTAGGAAGAATATATTGACAAGATTCATCCTTAATTGAATCAAGATATTCTTAACAATTAAAACAAAATGAGCGAATGTATTGTTTCTCCAATGTCTTTTATTCAGCCTCTTTGTGTTACTATTAGTTTCATCGATAGGACAGCTGGCGGTGTCATTTGAATAATCTAGAACAAAAAAGCGCCGCCGACATGAGAATTCGATAAAATCAATAAGTAATTTGAGTTATACATATAAAACCAAGCTTATTATACGTATAAAATGCTTTTATTTGTAACAGAATAACCATATTTCTCTTTCTTTTTGTCTGATGATATGAATAATTCTTAGTATTTATTTTATACTTACTTCTTATATTAAATAATATAAATCCGATATTTAAAACTTACTTGATATTTTAAAGACTACAATAATATTTTTAAGATATCCATTAAATAATAATTAGTTATGAAACATAAGGTTTTCCAATAATATTCAGAGAGGTAAATATATAAAAGAATGACTAATCAAACAATAAACTGGTGAAAATGGAAAATCACTAATAATACTAATTGTAAGTAACTACGAAATTATTAAATTGGTAATCAATCATTTCCCGAACTCATAACCTAACAATGGAAATTATTAACAACGTATCATGTTAACATCAACTATAAACAGAATATTGATATTGATATTCACGTAGTAAACTAGTTTAATTTGCTGTTTACATCATTACAACGCTAATGTTTCGATAATGTATAATATTTCTGGTTATTATATCGATCACTTTTGAACGTGCATTCGTATATAACATAACATGTTGTTTTTACAATATTAAGTAAAAATCAACCGAGAAATGTTCAACATAAATGAGTGAAGAAAATCATATTCAGTCCAGGCAGATTTTGATACATAATAGTTTTGTGTGAATTTTACAATTTCTATTTCAAGCAACTACGCGCCGATTATTTGTCAGTCTTGAAATACAATCCTAAATTGAAGCTGGAGTACATAACATATATATATGTGTGTGTGTGTATGTGTATATTTGAGATATTATTTTTATTACTACCGTAAATTTCTGATGGATGAGAACATAATTTAAATATTCATTCTTTCTCTTTAAAAACTGAGATTATGAAAAACGCTTTGTATATCTTTTTTTAATTAATATTTATTTATCAATGCTTTATGATAATTTCAAAATTCTTGTTAAGTACAAATAGACTTTAAATTAAAGAAATTATATCTTTAAGAAGTAATGAAGCAAAAAATAACGAAGATAATCCGTACATGTACGGTACAACGATAAGTAATTGTATTTATAGGAATACATTCGCTTGATTGATTTCATTAGATGAATTTTCGGAACTTTGACAGAGAAATGCGGTTTCGTGTTGTAACAGTGCGGCGACGGGACACTTTGAAAATCGATAGGAAATCGCTCGGTTGGCGGATCCTCCTGTGTTACGCTAATGTATTTAGGAAGCACGTGTGTGGACGTTCACTTGCCCACTCGGCTAGTTAAGCTGATTAGTACCGCAACAATTAGTGCAGCTGCGCAGATTCGTAAGTCGTCGCAGAAGAAGCATTAGCGGATGCACTGGTATTAACCGTGCTAAGCGAAACGGCGAATTATCGACAACAAGGTGGAAAACTCGACTTGCTGTTGGCTACTGCGAGCAAACAAACAGGGCGGTATTCTTTAAAGGCAGTCAACTCGTGAGGAAGCGGTGACAACTGTGTCGTAAAAGAGCCGTGAGAAATGTTTACAATACGTAAAATCCTCGCTTTTGTGCAAATCGACTTGATATATCGACGCGAATATTTTTGTCGTATTAAATATGTCACAACCATGTAGCACATTGTCGTTATCATTAATGCAATTGCTTAATTTATTATGTAATCAATGGCAAATTACATAATGCAATTGTACAATTAATTAATCAAATACTGATGCAAGGCGAAGGCGAAAAAAATGCGAAACGAAAACTTCTTTGCTGGCTAAACTTAAACTGCTTAAATTCAGCCTATCATTTAAATTTCTTTGCTTCTTGTTGAGCAATATGGCAAAAAATGCAAATTTAATTTATTAATAGAAGTGACTGCAAAGAGATAGGTAGAATTAGAACATCTCATGCGATTTAAAGTGCGCCCGTTCAACGATCTTTGTAAGTTCTCGTTAAATGAGCAATATGCAAATAAGCATTCGCTCCCCATCGCCAAGCGCAGAACCCCAGTACAGTTTATCTACAAGTACACAGTAACCCCAATGCAATTTCTGCGTCGCCACGTTTATTCATGCTACATTATTTCCACAAACACACGCTTTTAATTCGTTGAATGTCGGTGAAGCTTTTTTATACAATTTTTTTTTGTATTGTAAATAGAAAATATATTTATATAAAAATTAAACTATTCCAGTCAAACGTTCCTAATATATAACAAGTTTTTTAATTACAAAAACATTTCAAAGAAGAAGTGTGATCAATCAATGTCACTATGTGACTTGACAGTGAAAAGATGAACGTGCCGTTCTCGTTCCATATCAAATATTGATATACGTGCATACACATGTAGACGAATGCAGTGTACTTACTTTAACTAGACAGCTTGAGTAGCATAAGATCGATCTTAAAGGAGCATCGCGTCTGCACGACTGTCAGTTTCGATTTGGTAACGTCATGTCGCATTCACGTCAGCAATTTAGCACGATTCTCTACGCGTTGGAAATTTGTGGTACATCCCGGATCTATATCTTCTGCTATTTGCTGCTGCTATATGTAAATATCGAACTGCGCGCACTATCCGTCGATTGCGCGTTCGCAATTCGATTTCAAAGCAAATATGAGAAATGCCGAGATGCATCGAGTACTGAGATTAAATTAGTTTGTCCTTTCGCCGTGTTATTTGGCGAACGGACAATTTATCTAATGGTGCAGCCGATTATACCATTCCCAAATAGATCGTTGCCCGCAATACGAAGCTTGCAATCATTTGTTGCGATTAATTAATGATTGCCGATGACATACCACTAATCCAAATTATCAGATCGACATTATACTCGACAACCAGAGGAATGCTTTGTCGGCTATTCAATTTGTCGCAGTTGTTTCATATTCATATACATTATTGCATTATCACTTTGCAAATTTTAGTTTTATACATTAAAAGCTTTTAATATTTAACATCAAAGCAGTTGGCAATATTTTAATTTATTCTTTTTAAATTGCTAATTATAAAGTGAATGCATGATTATAGGATCAATTAAAGAGTATTGTCAGATACTTTGATTCCTGTGCTGAAATAAAAGCGTATTATTTAGTATATAATTATTATAATAATGTTTCATATGTTTTAAATGCATTAAATAAAATTAAAAAATCCATTCTAGTAAAAATTTAAAATTTCAAAATTTATATTCTAATATTTATTACCGTAATAATATCTAAATATAATATATATTTATTTAACCTTCAACTGTTATTATGAATCCTACTTTATACTGACATCATCATCGGATCTGATAAGCAGTCATTTAAAAAGAACTTATTTCTTCAAATAATTATTTTTACTACAAATTCAAATTTGCGAAACTGACAACTAATTAAAAAACGGCAAATACAAGTCGCAAACGGATGTCGAGGTGTAAACATAAATATAACATAATAGAAATTTAGTCGTACATACATAATGTCATTAAAGTACCCATTATGATATTTTAACATTACGTATGTACGACTAAATTTTTATTATGTTACATTTATTTTTACATCTCGACATCCGTATGCGACTCGTATTTGCCGCTTTTTAATTAATTGTAATTATTATTACTGTACTTTTTTGTTGTACTGTTACTAAATGAATACATAGAAGAAAAAATATGACACTTTAACTTACATTTTTATTTAACATTTTATTGAAAATCTGGCTTACATTATTATTATAGAAAGAATTTGTATCACTATTCACTACCATTGTGGGATATGACAACGATAATTAAATTTTATTTCATTTTTCACACAGATATAAATATAAATTATAAGTGAATAATAAAATAAGCATACTTTTATTTGGGAAAATTCAATTGTTTAACAATAAGAATGTCTTGCCGGATTGTCGTTGTACTTGACAGGAATTTGCGCACAGCTTTGACAAAAGCTTTGATCCGTATTCAAGTTTACCGGAGCCGATTAATAGAGTCGGTTTGATCAACCGACAAGCCAATGTACGTGTCTAGCTAGATGCGAAAGGATTAAGGCGTTTGCTACGGGAACACTGGATCGGCAGCTTGGTGGTTAATTGAGAACCTCGAGATATTGACCGGCGCGAGATCGATAGGCGAACGATATTCATGAAGACAAAGGGGTGGGCTGGACATATGCTGAAGTGATCATTTGTCTGCAATTTACGTGAAGATTGACAGTAACCGCGCTCGTTATCCGCTTGATCCCCAAGTTTAACGCCACTATCGGAGCTTATTGTACTACTGTATCACAAGGTAGAACTTCAACGGAACTTACACTTCAATCTTCAAGTAGATGCACAAAGTCTTGAATCATAATCCTAAAGTTAGAAAAGATGAACAGAGAGCACTTGAAAAAATCATGTTTTCCTTTTAAAATTTTAATTTCTATAAATCTTCCAAGAAATGTACAATAATCTCGAAAGTGTAGAATTCTAAGATTGGAAAACAACCTGATTTTTTAAAACGTCGCTAACGTCCATAAAACAAGACGTAGGCTATTAGATTATATTTTTGTCTATATTATTAATTTCTCATATGTTTTATATTGTTGTTACTAAATATTGCCTATATTAACTAATAATATAAAATATTGATGAGGTATGATTTAGACGACCAGTACGCATTCGGCAATTTTCCCCTACAGTTCTGTATTTTCTGCACAAACTTTTAGAATTTCTTCGCATTGGGCTTTTTCTTAAATACATACACACACACACACACAGCTTTAAAAGATATGATATATTCTCTATATTTTAGTGAAGTAATTAAGCAAAGACGTTATCTCTCACAAAATTTCGGTTTCGCCGACCACGTTCGAGCATATTTTATGGAACAAAGAGTAGGTTTTATCCAGCGCTGATCGCGCGCGAGCAAGTCATAACAATGCGATCTTCCTCGCAGATCGCAATAAAAAAATAAGTTAACCGAATGAATTGTCAGACGTACTCAGTTTCACGAAAGCCCATTTAAGTACTTAAGAGTGGCACAATGGCTGTCGACGAATGCAAACTTGACAAAAGGTGCATTAATTAGTTCTATTGAAGTCTTCTTTGTCTCCGTGAAACAAATAAGATTTTTCATTAGATTCTGCAGGTTTCATTGTTGCATGCGCTATCCTGATTGCAAAAGTTAATCTCGTGGATAGATAATCTACATATATCTGCATTTCTATATAAAAATAATACATCGCAAATATATCATATATATTACATATTACAAATTGTTGTTAATGTGTTATTAATTAGAGTTGTTGGATTCATCTCATTTTTCAAACTTTCAAACCTTAAGTAAATAATTTTAACAAAAATTTGTGTATAATTTTTCTTTTCTTGTTTTACTTAGGTATATATTATAATCAACTATTAAATAATTATTATACATTTTAATATGTGTAAATTAATTTTGAAAAATATAAGGCAAGATTACTAACGCGATGTATTTATATATACAATCACTCATATTAAAACGTGATGTTTCATTATAAAAGCTACATGTGCATGAAAATTCGAATTTACTCGATAATATCCGATAAGAATATAAGATCTTACATGAGGGACTGTAAGCAGAGAGAAGAAATAAAACTATCAAAATAAATATCCAGTGTTTCGATTTTTTTCGTAATAAAATTTCAATCTCATCGATTTATATGTCTACCGAAATAATCGATCCGATCGTAACTTACGTACAGGCTGGCGCCTTGCTGCAGCCGCGACACCTTAATATAGACATGCTTTTTACGGTCTCGACACGCCTGCATTTTTCTACATTACGAGTGATAAAACCCGACGCGTTTTATCGCCACTGAATTTCTATGGTTACGCAATGAGCGATGGTTTTATGAAATCGCACGCGCCGTGAAACGCCCGTCTTCGCGCAAGTAAAAATTTTTACTTCCATACTGAGGACGAGCGGATGGCTTTCAGTCAACGACTATGTGTGACCGCTTTAAATGTATGACTTTAAAAAAGCGGATGTACCCGCACGACTATGTGATGCGTCCATTAAGTTAAAAAAAATAGTTAGTACCGAGAAGTGGCCCACGGTAATACAGGGTAATGATCCTACGAAAGGGATTGTGCTTTTTCAAGCGAAAATGAATTTATGTCTTATTTTAATTAAAAAACAATTAAACAAGATAATATATTCATGATTAAAAAATAAATATTTTTAATTTTGTAAAAATCTCAAGTGTATAATTAGAGGAAAAAGTAGTAATATGGGTCTCACTTAAAATTCTAAAATCAACACTGTCTCTTGCAAAAGATTTTTAAGTTGTTTCTAGATTTCAAAGAAATATTTCTTTGCTCGTATTCAAACAAATTATTACTTTGAAACAATGAAATTTTTTTTGAAATTAAGATATTTTCTTTAATTTAAAAAACATTTTAATTTCAAAGAAATTTTCATTGATCCAAAGTAATAATTTATTTGAATACGAGCAAAAAATATTTTTTTGTAATTAAGATATTTTTTTCTCAGTGTAAGGTGCTATTTTTTTTATTTTGAAAAGATAAATTAAGTAATCTTAAATAATTAAATTTTTGACGAGATACAATTAAAAGTAAATTTTGTCAATTTCTATATTGAGTCGTCTAACAAGTGGGTAATGTATAAGTCTTGAAATTTTTAATAAAAAAACATGCAAAGCTTTGCTTTTCGTTAAAAATCTTTGTGGTTATATCATTTTGAAATGATTTTAAGAAGTTTCTAGATATATCTGCAAAGTGGAAAGGAAGTGCTCGTGGTAAACATTCACGAGGACAAGATCAACGCAAAAGTATTGCTAGGAAAACCTATTCATGAAAAGGAACGTCTGAATCTTTGATAATATCTCAATACATTCAGAATTTTCTATGAATTCAAGTTATTGAACTTTAAGAAAAACAGATCACAAATAGATCTGAAGAAACTAAACTCTGTAAAAATATAGGAGAGAAGGCTTTCTTTATCATCACATTTAGATAGTCATAATATCTTTTTTCATTTAAACAATTTTTTTCATTTTGTAAACTCTTAATCATTTCAAATTTGTGTTTTATATTAGGGGAAAGTGGATGAATTGTGCGCACCTAAGGGAAATTTATTGTCCTGGAATGGTTTTCCAAGTTCAAAGCGATATAAGTATGGAAATAGAAACTATGAACATTCTTCTACCATTACGTATCCTCATATTGAATAGATTTTCATTCAATAAGGTTGTATTTAGCAAAAAGGAAAAAAACGGAAAAGCAAAAAAATTGCTCGCGCGTGGGTTGGATAATTGTGCGCAAAGCAAAAGTCATAGGAAATGAATGAATTATGGAATGTTGACAAAGAAATCAGAAAATATATTTATTATGTTGCAATATAAATATATATTAAATATATTTTAAATATATACTATATATATTAAACAAAAATACAAAACTAATATAAAAATAATACACATAAGGTTTGTTCGCGTCGCATGTTCCAACATGTTCCAACATACTCCTACTATAGTTCTTACTCACTCCAACGTGCTTGATAGAGTGAATAGGAGCTATGGTAGGAGCATGTTGGAGCATGTTGGAGCATATTGGAGATTGCGACGCGAACAAACCTATAGACTTTGACAAAATAAAATGGCAAAATAAAATAATAATGCAAAGAAAAAACGAAAAAATTAGTACTAGTCATATAGTATATGAAAGATGGATAATTGTGCGCATTTCAAAACGCTTGCGCCCGCCGGGACCTGATTCGATACGAAACACGGCTACTTCAACATTTCTTAACTAAACTTAATAAATAACAGCTCAAAAGACGTATATAATAATATACTTTAATAACCTGTGCAATTTTAAACAAACAAATTAAAAATACGGACCACCTTATTTTCTGAATGCTAAAATAAGAAAAGATGTGATTTCACTTTTTTGTATTTCTCTGGATAGCAACGTTTACGTCATATCTTTTGTAGTTATATCTTAAGAAGACGACCTCCTGCGTAAAAATTTCACCGCAATGATGTCTTCATCTATTAGAAAAATACCAAACCAGGATGCGCACATTTACCCGTTGTATTGTATACAGTTCCCCCACTTTCCCCTAAATATATAAAAATAAATTATCATTTACAATGTTATTGATTTCAATGCAACTAAAAAATAAGACAGAAATTTAGAATAAGCCAATGTGAGCCAATACAGAATATTCGTGTGTAAAAAATGAGAAATTACACATAAAAACGAAATAGTTCACATTATCATCTTTTCGCTCTACGAATGATAACCATATGTAATATAATCAATATCGCGTTATTTTTCTAAGCTATGCTGGACGAAAAATATATAACTAATAGTTTTTAACGAGTTACGATGTACAAGTTACATATTTAAATTTACATTCGTTATTTACGCTTTTATAAATATTTTTCTTTTTTGGAATGTTACTCGCGTTGAACAAAACAAATCCTATGACAGAGCGTTGACAATATACTCAGTTAAACAAAATAAAACAAATAATTCATGTCGAGTTACACCGAGTTTTGAAATTTGTTTTATTCCGCGTTTTAAACTCGAATAGCTAGTCTTTGAAGAGTTCTCCGCGCGATGAACGCGTGCACGAGGCAGAGAAAGCGAACCATGCCTGCGACTGCAAATATTTTCCTAAAAAAGCGAACGCTGCGTGCAGTTTCATTGCACAGTGAGCGCAGGCCAAGTTGTGTGCTTCGTCATACATGGTCTGCTTCGATGCAGTTGCACGCGGGCGTCGACGTCGCTTGATCAAACAATAACGCATACTGATGCATACATACACAGTCGCATGCGCGCGTGTAGCTTTGCGGTGGACCAGCGCGCATGCATGCGGCCCATTCCCAATGCATGCAGACGAACGACGGCTTTGTTTCCTGTGTGAGGTGCGATACACTACGGATTTCGCTCGCCGTTATTTTACTGAGCGTACCGTTATTACCCGATCCGTCTATTTGGAATTTCCGGAGTTATTGTTTCTGGTCAACTGAGCCGCCGTTGATTGCTCCTGACGTGATTCGTACGACGCCGTTAAACCAGTCTGCAGTTGCCGATATACACTCGATATGGTGCATTTTATGATATCTCTGTACCATAAAAATCTATCGAGAAACTGCCGGTTATATTGTCGAACTAGTTCAATAGTGACCAACATAGACGGACAGTGCCGAAACAATACTATTCCGTGACTAACTAATATCCAGGAAATTATTCCACTGTGGCGTTCCATTATTAACCCTTCAATATTCAGACCTGATTTTATTGGAACCATATTAAAAAAAATTTCTTTTATTCAATTCATACGCACTTTAATAAATAATTCATACTAAACAATTAATTTTTTTCAAAACTTTGACTGTATTTCCAACATATACATTATTACGTACATCAAATTTCTCATAGAATTAAATAATTTCCACAAAAGTGTCTTCAAGTTTGATATACGTCATAAGGTACGCGCAAGGTCTGAAAGGGTTAATTAAAATTAACTAAAGTAAAACCAAACTGCAACGTTTGCAATATAATGCCAAAAATAATGAATATCTAACAATAATAATTTTACATAATTTGTAAAATATGCAAATTGTGGAGTATTATAATCCTATATATATATTAATATATATATATATGTATATATATAGGAGAGATCGGGGCTAGTTGTCGTACAGGGTTAATTGTCAAAATGCTTACAACTCAAACAGGACATGGCAGAAAAGTCTCTTTTTTTAACTGTTGATTGCTGATATAATATTAATTTGTTGTGTAAAATGATTTGCACTACAAGCATTATATATTATATATTATATATATTATTTATAACGATTTTTTTAAGAAAATAAAGTTGACGAATAAATTTTTCTTATCATCTATTTTGTTGTCTGACTAGTCTTTGGCATTAATAATCGCGATATCCCTGTATTCATAGAAAATGATATGTCTTAGAAGGTCTTTGCTACAATTATAATTAATCATTATCTTGACAAAGTTTGTGAATACAATCTCTTTTATTAAAAATGGCTATGTGGGGTAGATTGACCAAAATCAGACGAGGTTAGATGACAATTAATTTTAATATTTTTAGAGAACACATTTTTAGAGAATATACTTACAAATATACGAGTTATATTTCATATAGATATGTATGTTTTTTCATTTTTCACATAGAAACTGCGGTACAAAAACAAATTATGTATTTTACGATTAAAATAACTATTTTATTTGTATTAATACCATAATTACTATTCTCAAAATATAGAACTGACATTAAAATCAAAATTGTATTTTTTATGTGTTGTCTATAACAAATATGCTACTGCCAATCCTAGAACGTGTAACAATCAACCCAGAACACGGGGAATTGTCCCATTTTCGCAGCTTCATTTAAAATTAAATAACTTATTTTTATGATATAATGAATTCATGAGTAATATTTTTTTTAATACCTAAAGGATGTAGGTATATCATAACGTATGTTTCAAAATTAAGCATCCACTTTTTTCTAAAAATCACTAATCAAAAACTGTAACAACCGGCCCCGATCTCCCCTATACGCTGTATTAGGATCTTGAGAGAAACAATACATATCTTTCCTTATCATTGATTCAAACTAATATTCACCAATATTAACTACATCAACAACAGCAATGTCTTCAAAGTACCAGCTTACTGTACAGTAATGTCGTACCAATCCTGTTCCATATGTTCTTGCCAATGGTGTTCCAATATCAGCGTTTACCGCAGCATGTTGTTGTATCCTAATGGTCAAACTTAGCAGGCATATTGTTGCCAGTACTAGCCGGTACTAGCATGACTTGCAAAGATATTTACCTAATTCTGGGCAGTGGACAACTACCAGGGAGAAGCTAATGCATTAACAATAAGATTAGTTGTAATTTGCAACATGTTCGTTGTCACAACGGTAACACAAGCTAAAAATATTGTAAATTTTAAAAATAAATATATTATAATTCAGAAATAAATTAAAAATGTTGTATAAAATTTTTTAATAAACTCTATGAAACATTAGTAGATTTTTAAAACGTTTACACAAAATCTCTTTGAGATTATAAAATCACTTCTGTGGCCTCTACCTCAAGTTCCATCCGATTATCGTGTTCTATGAAAAGGTAATGCATGGGTAACGAGCTAATAGAAATGTAAATGACGATAAATTTAAAATTCAATTTGGAAGATTCAGCAAAAGCCGCAGCTCGAGACCTCTAAATTTCTTACGGAAAACACTGATAATATTATATTTCACGATAATACATAATTATACATGTTCATTATCTGATGGATATTGCGTTGTGCATTCACGTTAGCATAATAATGAGGGATAATACGTACAGAAACTTTCTCGAATATAGGCGCGTGTTTTCTAAACAATTTTAAACTTGTGCATATTGCTATTTCGCTGTAACAGGCCTATATACGTATGTCACTGAAAAGTTAGGAAATGAGATAATTCATAATTGCAGCTTTAGCTTTAACAGAGCTTTCTCTAAAGAAGTTCCAAAGTACAAAACCGAAGATTTATACGCAATATAAAATGTGGAAAATTTTAATAATTATCCCAAAAAAGATTTTGTAAAGGATCCATGCATATAACTATTTTACAATTATTTTATAAAAAGTTAGATCTTCATAATGCGAAAAACATATAAATTATTAAATTATTAATTAATGCATTAATGTAATAATTATGCATAAATTCAGTAATGTATGTGCTGTCAGAGTACATTTTTGTTGACACACATTTTACAATTAATAAGAACAATACTGAATTATACATTAATGTATGTTATTTGTAATAATTATATAATAATTATTAAATATATATTACGGTTTAATTAATATTTATTCCACTTTCTGTTTTTTCATATAAATATAAATTATTTTATAAAATATTTACTTTCCCTCTTATGATATTTTTAACTTAATTATTTCTTTGAAAAAGAGATTTTTCTATAAAAACTTTGTTAACATAGTCCAGAAATCATTGGATTCATCAATTCCTCTCTACAAAACTCTACTCTCCACGACTTGTCCAGAATCCCTCGGTAAAGCAGCGCATTCGTTGCAAGAACGGCCAACCATCCCCTAGTTGCCAACCCCTCGAGGGTAGCTCAGTTCACTCTGACGCGTTGAAAATCTCGCTACGTCCGGTGGTGTTTTCCTTCCCCTTGACAACATCCCTTTGCGTTGAGTGATCGTACGGAAATTTCAATGATGTCTTTAACGATGGATCTTCGAAGATTGTGAGAAATATACGATGAGGATCTCAATTACTCGACAAGGGTGGGTTCGGTCTGTCGAGTTGCAAGGAAGGAAATGCAATTATTCGCCAGCGTCTGCGCTTCTATATTGATCGGTGGTGGTGGCAGTAGAGGTACGACAGTGGTGGCGGCTGTGCTCGCGGCGCGTTCGAGCGTTCGGGTGGGACCACAACCAACCCCACAACGAACCCGCCCAAAATGTATTTTTGCCTGCGTCTCGTGCGGCTATTCCTGATCTCGGCAATTCTATGCGTCGGTAAGACCCGTTTTCGGAGCGATAAAATGAAGCTCGAAAAACTCGTGCGTCGTGGAGGAAATGCAGTGTTCGGATATAGGAGTAAACTAATATTCTTTGACATCCTAGAGAGAAAGCGATAAAAGTGGAGTGCGTGACGAAGCGGCGTGCGAATTTTTAATTTGCGCAATTTATCTCACGCGATTCAGAATTCCACCAATTGGACGTTTCCGTTAATCGTGTTAATCGTCTTACTTGCAGGTTTGTGCTCCGAAGATGAAGAGAGATTGGTACGAGACTTGTTCAGAGGATACAATAAGCTCATCCGACCAGTGCAAAATATGACGGAGAAAGTGCACGTGAGGTTTGGCCTCGCCTTCGTGCAACTGATCAATGTGGTAAGATTTTCTTGTTTTGTTTTATGTTCGCGCGAATTTGTCAGATGATGGTGGAAATTATGGAAATTATGTTTAAATGATATAATGAAATGTGAAAAAATTTTTTCGGTCATATCAAATTCTTTAAATTTTTCAGAACGAAAAGAATCAGATTATGAAATCGAACGTATGGCTGAGATTCGTGTGGATGGACTATCAATTACAATGGGACGAAGCAGATTACGGCGGTATCGGTGTCCTCAGATTACCACCTGACAAAGTGTGGAAACCGGATATAGTCTTATTTAATAAGTATGAATATCAAGATAGTTATTTACCTACTTTAATAAATTAAAAAAATGTATTAATCGTAATATATAGAAAGAACGATTTTACTAACGTTTATTAAAATTTAAGTAGATACAGATCTGAAAATAATTCTGTTGGACTATGAAAATAAAATTATGTGAAAAACTTAAGCGTGAAGAGCAATGTTACAAAAAGTGTTGATATTCCAGTAACTAGTATGAACATTTTATATAATTATTCTGATATTCCAACAAAATTATTTTTAGATTTGTGTTTGTGTTGATTTCTAATTAAATTTTTTAGAATCGTTCTTCTTGAGTGTGTAAATAATTTAATCGCTTACATTATTTTTACATTAATACATATTAATTTCTATAATAATTCAGATATAGGTATATTCAATACATTAATATTGACATTTGAAATATTTTAAAAGTGTAATTATTTCAAAATTGTTAATTAGTCACAAATGAATATAAAACAGTTGTTTATTTTTTGTTTAAAGATGTATCAGCGACTAACAGTTAAAATTTTTCTTCTCTTTTAATTAGTCACTTTTAATTTACATTTACATTTTTAATAATTATATACCTATAAAAATTACATTTTCTTCGTTTATAGCGCTGATGGCAACTATGAAGTTCGTTATAAAAGCAACGTGCTGATATATCCGAACGGCGAGGTACTCTGGGTGCCGCCAGCAATTTATCAGAGCTCATGCACGATTGATGTAACATATTTCCCCTTCGATCAGCAAACATGCATCATGAAGTTCGGTTCATGGACCTTCAACGGTGATCAGGTCTCTCTCGCGCTCTACAATGATAAGAACTTCGTAG
>NW_017256062.1:262640-351439 GCF_001594055.1 Mycetomoellerius zeteki
GAAGAGCGGCACGTGGGATATTATCAACGTGCCGGCATACCTCAATGTTTATAAGGGTGATTTTCCCACAGAGACAGACATCACTTTCTACATAATTATCCGCAGGTGCGTATTTTACTCCTAATTTCTGTTAATTTTGGAATTAATACAATAATTAGTTCTTCAATTACAGTAACTTCTGTAATTAGTATTTTATAGTTATAATGCAAGACTTTAATTACATAATAATTTTATACGTTACTGAGTCACACAACATGCATTCGTATTGTTTCTGCAGGAAGACTCTCTTCTACACGGTGAACTTAATACTGCCGACTGTTCTGATCTCTTTTCTCTGCGTACTCGTTTTCTATCTTCCGGCGGAGGCTGGTGAAAAAGTCACTCTGGGCATTAGCATTCTTCTATCATTGGTCGTGTTCCTCCTGTTAGTTAGCAAAATTTTACCACCGACCTCGCTAGTGCTGCCATTAATAGCCAAATATCTGCTCTTCACTTTCATCATGAATACTGTCAGTATCCTCGTAACTGTGATCATCATTAACTGGAACTTCCGCGGGCCAAGGACCCACAGGATGCCTCAGCTCATACGCAAGATCTTCCTTAAATATCTGCCAGCGATCTTGTTTATGAAACGACCGAAAAAGACGCGGTTAAGGTATGAATTTCTTTTTAAGAGATATTATTAATCAGAGATCAGAGAGAATAACACAAATTAATAAAAAGGCCATAATTAGTTAAAATAGGTCTTGGTGGATATAATACCTTTATGTAAATTTCCAGTTCAAGTAAATAATTGTAATTCACACAATAATAAAAAATTTTATGGCGTTATATATAAAGTCAAAGTATAAAATAGATACCAGTAATCTGACATCAATTTAATTATAATTTAGATATATATATTAATAATATATATAATTAATAATATATATAAATAAATATAAATAAATATATATGTATTACATATTCTATATTATACAGGGTGAGTAAAAAGTCCTGGACCGGTGAAGTATCTTGAAAACTAAGCATTTCCGAAAGAAGTATTTCCTACTTTTGTAGGAAATATTTCTTTCGGAAATGCTTAGTTTTCGAGATATTTCACCAGTCCGGGACTTTTTACTCATCCTGTATATTATATTTATAGTTTTAAAGGATCGGAAAAAAATCAATTTTTTCAATTTTTCCGCGGATTTTTTCGGTTTTTTTTCCCAAGGGTAGAAAAATTCATTTTGGAAAAATTCACGCGTGCTCGTAAAACCTACCACATTTGCTTTTCGGTTTTTTCCGTAAAGAAAATAACTGCGTATAGGGTACACAGCGGGATAAGTTAACAGAAATTTTGAAATTGTATAAAAGATTGAAGTCGCATAATGTATTCAATAAAATATACAAAACATACAGTATTGCACCATTAATGTAAGAATTAAAAATATAGAGTCCAAACATCATGTTTATATAATAATAATAGGTCTAGAAAATAATTTAGATTTAATCTGAATTTATAACAAAATATTTGAAAAAAAATAAACTACAAAGAGATACTTCAGGAGTTCATTAGACCAGAGTGTGACAAACTAGAGTTAAAAATCTGTCTACTTAAGCTTTGCCATGTACTAAAAGAAGGTTAGATTAGGTTTTACTATAAAAATAGAAGGATAACTAAAAAAATTTTGATAAAAATAATGCTACATAATTTCATAGATCGCATTAATTTTCTAAAGGAATTTAGAAGTTACTTATTATGTCTTTTACATAGCAAAAACAGCAATTTTTCCAAAAAAACCAATTTTTTGGAAAAAACCGAAATTTTTCCGGTTTTTTCCAGCAATTTAAAAAAAGCGGCTTTTTTAAAATTCTCTCTATAATTATACTATATTATCTTTTCAACAAATCTATTATATAGATTTCAATTAAATGTGTTGCCGAAGCATTGTCATTTCAATTTGTTTCCATCGAATGACGATTACATTGAATAAACGGGTGTTATTTCATCAGATGGATGATGGAGATACCAAACGTAACACTGCCAGCTTCCACATACTCGGGAAGTCCGACCGAGGTGCCGAAGCATTTGCCAGCTTCTCTGGCAAAATCGAAAATGGAGGTGATGGAGCTATCTGATCTGCACCATCCAAATTGCAAGATTAATCGTAAGGTTCATCACACCACGAGCAGTTCTAGCGGTGCTGGAACAGGGGAAGGCATGGGCGATAGAAGAGGATCCGAAAGTTCGGATTCAGTGTTGCTCAGCCCTGAAGCCAGCAAGGCTACCGAGGCTGTAGAGTTCATAGCAGAGCATCTCAGGAACGAGGACTTGTATATACAAGTGAGGACTGTCGCAATCCTTTCGTATAAATAATACACTCTTTTAAGCAATATATAATCGTTTTTCTAAATACTTTCTTTCAGACAAGGGAAGATTGGAAATACGTCGCAATGGTGATCGATCGACTGCAACTTTATATATTCTTTATAGTGACGACCGCGGGTACCGTCGGGATCCTAATGGACGCGCCTCATATTTTCGAGTATGTGGACCAGGATCGTATAATAGAAATTTATCGCGGAAAATAATCCGATTTGCCCCAACGAAGCGCAATCACAAATAATAGCCATTGTTACGCGACCGTTCTCATTTCGTCTCTTTCGTCGACTTCTTCGAAATCGACTTCATAACGCCAAGTGAATAATTTTGTCATTTCAATAGTAAGCGTGAAACGCTTACAACTCAAGTGGCTGTTTAACAAGCAATTATTTTTTATACCTACAGATTTTTATGAAATTCCCTGCGAAGTACAAATTTATTTGACGAAAGTCTTGATACAATCTTCTGCCATTGTGCGCATATTTTTGGTTTTGTGTAATTGTAAGGTTGTAAAATCCGATTTGTAAGCTCTCCCAATGACGAAACTTGAGCGATCGAAATGGCATACATTATGTAGATAATAATTCCACTAGTGTTAATCATGGCTGCCTCTGCGATTATTGTCTTCCCCGTTATTAACTTCCGGTAGCTCCATTGCGACACGCTTAGACAAAGGATTTATGAAACGATTTATCGAATGGTCCTCATTCTTCATTTTATCGAAGAAATAGGTATTTTCAAAGTTTTTAAACATGAGAAACCATATTGTAAGATATTAATTGCCAACTTTATAATTTTTACAAGATAATATTTTATTAGCTACAAAGGCATTTCTCTTCAATTATTTACAAAACTTTTTAAATCAGAAACTTGCTTAAAGTTTGAAAAGTTTGCTCAGATTTCATATTAAAAAGAATTTTTAATAATTACGAGAACTGAATAAATTTTTATTTTAAAAAATTTAATTTAATTTATTTCTAACTTAAAACATACATTACTATTACACTATTAATAACATTTTGTATGATAATTGTGTGTCTCGTTGTGTGTATTATTAGAAACATTATGATTACTTCTTTAAACAATTGCAATTACTATGTAACACAATTAATGTTAAACGATGAAATCCGCTTGTGTAGCATTATATATCGTATCTAGAAGGATACGGAATTAGTTAATAGTACTTTGGCAAAATTACTGTAATATTAATATAATGATGGTACGCACAAACCCGTTTAGTCAACTTATTGATATCTCTTAATTAGAATACAAATAATCCAATAGTCTAACAATAAGTTAGGAAAGTATATAAAACGAAAATATTATTTATCGTAAAGTAACTCAGAGTTACAGGAATTTCACGTTTAACATTAAAAATTATGTAAATCATCACGTATTTTTCTAGAATTATAATTTTATCACCATTTATTAATACATTTAGTATAGTTTCCCTATTTTAAGTAACTATACGCCAAATATGCGCGTTTGACGTCTATATACGTTAGTGTTAAACGTGCGGAAGAAAAATAGTCCTGTATTTAATCTCTCGATCATAATTTTAGTGATCAGCTTCAACCAAATCGATCAAATTCTCGATATCAAAGATTATAAGTCTCCGCATAAGATAAGATCGAATCGTTCTTTACGCATCCATACGCGGATGGTCACTCAGTGTCAATCGCGATAATGTTTTAGATATAAATTTGAAATAATTTTGATAATAATTGTGCAAGTCGTCACGTCGTAATTTTGTCGATTTCGCGTTTGATACTCGTCGTGACATTGATTATAAATATCGATAGAACTGCGACGGTCTTGACACGCTCGTTAGGTACGAACGAGCTCGTAGTAACGAATTTTACACGAGCACGAGACGTTATAAATTAAATTAATTACGAGCAATATGTCCGTATCGGTATCTCCAGGAGACTAGGAAGGCCAATGCAGATCAAGGTATCCTTAACAATAATTTTTGAAGTATGTACACACACAATTCTGTCTAACAAGAAAATTAATTTTATCTTTAATGGCTGCAAATGATTGTACCTTGACTTGTTTTTTGTCCTTCCTAAAAATAGGTCATGCTTTCATGTCCCGCATTTAAACGAAAATATCTGTGTAAACAGAACTAAATGTTGCTCAATGCATTATTTAAAATATGTAGACATCATTTTCTATTTTCTATTTCTTTTCTAATTAAATAAATAGGCATCTCTCTCTTTATTGAACACGTAAGTTAAACGGCTTTTATATTATCAATTTATGTTACTTGTAAAAAATATTTGTGTATATAGACAATTTTTAAAAAATTGTGTTTTAATGAAAAAAGTAATTAAATTTAAATCAAATAGCCAATGTTTAATTAAATGCGGGATGAGCGCTATATGTTGCGTTAATAATTATGCGCGTATTAGGAAGCATGATTTTTCATCACAAGAACGCCGTGCGTTAATAGAACATCATAGCCATGCTTACCGTATATATTGTACAGAGGGACTGTTAAACAGTCAAGTCTTCTTCAATAAAGAACGTTCAGTTCGGAAGAAAATTACAGTCGACTATTGGATATCGAGGATTTTGTTGCGAGTAGTGAAATAACTAAAAATATTATTTTTCATATTTATTTCTAATTTTATGCAGCTGCAATACCTCTCAATCTATTAAATCTGAAAATTTTGTATTTATAAATTTCTGTATTTATAAATTTTTTTTTATAATTCGTCAAATGTTATGATGATTATTAGATTATGTCAATTGTTAGTTAATCAGCCTCACAGAATTTTTTAATGTAATAAGTGGCACTTAATAGTTATCCTGTTTAATGATGTTAATGTTAATGTTACAAATGTTGCAACAGTTTCTTCAAACGCATTTAAATCTGTTATCACATAAACCGATCGTTATGTTTATTGGAGCAAATAGTAAAATAATTTTAGACTTACTTGAAAATATATGCTTGATAACGACAGAATAAGAAGTTGCAAAATCCTAGAATGGAAAGTTGTTCTTGTTTATACTTGTGTCAATCTTAGCAAATTTATATGCGTGAAATACAGGTTTACGATATTTTTAAAAGAAATTTAATATACTTATAGTAGATTTTTTTTCATCTTTGTAAATCGATCAAGAAAACATTTATTTAAAAATTTTATATTTAAAACACGTTCACGTTGCAATGTAGTTTGTTAAAGAAAAGTTTATGTACATCCAGATTTATTGACAATGTTTTATCGTTATATAATACCGTTACTTATTGATAGCGCATGTCGTGTCTTCCTGGAAAGAAATACAATAATTAAAATTTAGAAACCAAGCACACTGGCATATTCCGTTTTGTTCCATCCCTCTCATGTCATAGGTTTCGTGTAATTTATTCGGTGCGATTTAACACAAGCAATAACAATAAACGAGATCATATCGCTCAGCCCGTGTACATGTGTCTTATCTACTGCGGAAAGGAAGACGATCGTATCAGCGAATATGTATTATAGTTCACTTTGCGCATAAAACAAAAAACCGAAAATTGTTGAATCGAAAAGTTTGTACTTTATTATGCATGATAAATAATATAGTGATTATATATTCGTGCATTACTGTATGTTGGTAGGTAAAAGAGAAATTTAACATAAAAGTTAAGTATTCCTTTTTATAATGAAATAATGCATCAATAAAACTCATGGAATTTTATACCTTCACGTTTATGTCTTGACTAATATCACGATTGCACTTTGCAGCATCAATGTTCTGAATTGCAACTCCGCATAAATGAAGCATTGAGGAATAACGTTGCTGTCTCAAATCACCGATAATAACCAATTGCAACAAATTAACTGTTCGTGTATAGCCGAAAGAAAAGAGGAGGAAATGGAAAACATTTATTTTCATTTCATTTATTTCAACAATTTCATAATAACGTAATAATGTTAATAATATTACAATGCGGCGATTACAGTGCTCACCAGTTAACAGGGATTCTCATATCGATCAACGTTGCCTCGAAAAGGAGCCCAGCGTAGAAATATAACAAATTTTTATTTACGCTCTCTTATATCTCCTCCGGTATGGTTTTACTATTATCAGACCAGGCTGTTATCGGAGGCATAATTAAAAGTCAAGTGAGTTCAGTTCAATTGCATCGTTCCACCAGGGTCTATGGAAACAGTAACATTTCTTTATTTATTCTCGCTCTTCTCTCCTCGCATTCTCGATGGCGATCGATAACGCGCACCTTAATTGTCGATCTTAATGACTGGTGTAACGGTGGACAATATGAGGCGATTTCGTTCTTTTTAAAGTACATAAGGAATAAAGATATAGGTAGGTAATGAAGAAAGTTAGATCGCGCTCTACATAGGTTCGGTTTTTCTGAAATCGCATCAGCGCGGCTTTCAATGTTTTTTAAATTCAATAGGTTAGCATCGAGAGATAATTAAGTTATAACTTTATCTTTTTTTTCCATTGTTAGTTTAGAGAGAAAGTGATCTCGATAAAGTTCGTCCCTAACTGCTAATAGAACTACCTTTGAATCACCCCTATAATTACTGTCAGAGTATAACTACGTCGCTATATTGATTACAGGCTAGTTTTAATATTCAGTTAATCGATATTATTAACCATTTCCTTTTATTCATTATTACGAATATGACTTTAGCATTCAATAGTTTAAATATATATAGTTTATGTTTAGTGGTACATGTGCTTAATAGTTTCGCTTTTATTTATTTAATTATTTGTTTATCATTATTTATTTTTTGCGGTAATTTAGAAATTATATTTTAATCTCGCTGTTTTGCTACCCACCTAACGCAAATTCTCGCTTCCTTTGTCGTTTTTTAAAAATCATTTTCTCTTCTTTTGATAGGACAACGTAGTTTCCTGTGAAATCGCGCGTGGTGAGTTAGCTGAGCGAGGATTCAAAAAGGAAGGAAACGAGAACTGTCTGCCGGAAATAACTGTGTGCACTTTTGCTTTTGTAAAAATTCATTTTTAAATTCAGTTGGCTGTGACGCGTTTTCTCTCTTATCTCTGTTCTCTTTTATATATATATATTTTTTTTTTCCTTCTTTACACATATATATATTTTTTTTTCTCTATTTCATTTATCCATTCAATTTTAATGTTAAAATATGTAATATTCGCTCAACACGAACTCAAATTTTGTTTCCTCTCTCGTTCACGATTTTACGCAATAAACCTGCATATTAAAAGCACATTAATTCAACATCTGAGAGCATAAGGCAATTGAAAAAATTTAAACTATTAAAGAAAAAAATTGTATTTTAGTTTTATACTTTTAACGTTATCTATAATATGTTTTATGTTGCTCTTTGTCAAATCGATATTGTATATAATATTATATCTGTCGGACATTAAATTATTTATTTCATTATGTGTCATATCCTTTTCTTTATTTCGAAAAATTTATCGGAAAAGAGATAAAGAACATGTGTTATCTTTTTCAGGACACGATTTAATAAATTAACAACAGAAATGAATCGACAAAACCTTTTTCTAAAATCTACAACTCAAATAATTCGCGGAGTTATTTCGCAAATTCTCCTCGATCTTCGTAACGAATTAATTCGTAACCGATTCTACGTGTTACTGCCACGTCGTTGATCT
The DNA here is from genome assembly GCF_001594055.1 of Mycetomoellerius zeteki. Classification (NCBI taxonomy): domain Eukaryota; kingdom Metazoa; phylum Arthropoda; class Insecta; order Hymenoptera; family Formicidae; genus Mycetomoellerius; species Mycetomoellerius zeteki. The sequence goes on from NW_017256062.1 coordinate 270,628, forward strand.
CCATCGCGTTAATTACATTCCTATTCAGCCCTATCGCGTACATGTTCGCTTCACAGCGCGCTCGTTTACGCTTTAAGGATTAGCTAAAAATTTGGCACTTGAACTTACGCTTCACCTAATCAGTTAATCTAATTAATTAATTCGCCACCGTTGTAGAAAGAGATACGCACACGAGCATATCTTAAGTACTCCATTTCTACTTGGTTTTCTCGTTTTCACCTGTCCGCGTTAATCGACCGGTCGACCCGGGTGATTGATCATTGTAATGCTTTACAAACAATGGCACAGTGGAATTTACACGCAAACCTTGCCCTGAGTCGCGCCGGCAAAACGATTCGATGACGATAACGTGACACTCGAAATCCGCGTCACTGCGTGCGATAGCGCGAAAAACGTCGTTTTGCTTTTGCTGTTTCGCCGTGATGGCTTCACAAACTATTGAAACGTGAATACGATGGCGCAGTTTTATAGCAAAAACATCCTATATCTCCATACAATTGTTTCATCAAGAGCGATTTAACCCGAGACTGAATGCACGGGCTTTCCAATCAGAAGAATATCGAAAGAGTGCCCTTTTTTGTGTCGACTATTTGTTGTCGACTATTTTATCCGATCCAAAACGTTTGCAACCCAGCAAACACCAACTAACAGTAACATAACTGTTAGTTATAACTTCCCATTCAGCAGTATAATTATAATATAACATGTGTGTTATATTACAGTTATATTAGTGAATGAGAAATTCTAACTAATAATTACTCTTAGTTGCAGGTGTTTGTTGAGAATCTATGTATTATTTTCGTGAGATTTATATTAAATCGTTGCATAACTTCTATCGTATCTACGGGTATAATTTAAACCATCAGAACTTTGCAAAGACATTTATTTATGGATATCATTTGATAGAGCAAAGTTTCAGCTTTAAGAATCTGTTTTTTAAATTACGGTACGATAATTTTTTAAAAAAGTTATGAGCAATCTAAATCAAAATGATCCTTTTATTTAATCTATGATAACTCAGTAACAAAAAATCATAGAAACAATTTCAAAAAAACGATTTTATAGGGAAAACTTCAAACTTTCACTTTTTAAGAAATCAAAAATTTTTACAAATTTTTTTAAGCACGTGACAAGCCCACAAAATAAAAAGAATTTCACATTTTATCCAGCTCATAGAGTTTTTTAGATATAAAAATTATCAAACTCACAAATATTAAAAAAACATAATAATTCTTCGAAAGCAGAGATTTAAGTTTTAAAACTCTTTTTTTTTAATTTAAATTTTATTCATTTTAATGAAGTCATGGCTGCTATTAAGAGTAATACGAAAATACAGAAATTATTCAACGAGATCATAATATTTTTTTATAATGTGGTAACGTTTTTAGAGACAACATATCTCTTTTATAAGGCAATCGTTGAATTTCTTCTCTTCTGTCAAATTATTTCTCTTTATGCGTAAAAATTTACTGTAAAAATTTAATGTGTTCGATAAGCAGAACGACGCGATTCGTGTAAGGAGCAGCAATATTCTATGCGGACGATATCTCGTTTCACTTAATTTAACAACGGGGCTGAGCGCGAGCAACGATTTACACGCTACATGTCGTCGATATAATTAAACCTCTGTCGCGTATAATATACATATAATACATGTATATGTGCTATATACATGTACGTATAAAGAGCGATCTAATAAGAACGGGCAAGGGATCGTCGATTCTTCCGAACGTCTCCACCGATCCGAAGCGGTCCTTCTTCAAAGTCAGACGTACTATTTAAAAAGTGTTGAAAAGCGTAATTGCCTTTATTTTTTTTCATAATTTCGGCGATTCGGTCCCTGCACTTGACTATAACAAAGATTAGTGATAATCATTCTTGCTAGTGTCGCTTCTTCATGTCTCTCCATCGAAAATATGCGTGTGAATAATTTATTATGAAAAATTCACACTGTTTCCAAAAGTCAGCAAAAATTGAAACCCCGCGCATTCAAAAAACGTACTAATGTAGTAAATCCGATCATCATTATCGGATCGAATAAGTCATAAAATGTATTGATCACATAATCGTCAGTGAGTCAATAATTTTACGTTGACTTTTAAATGTCGCGAGTTTCATTCGATCAAATTCTCGTTTTAAATTCTCAACTACTTGATCACGATTTCTGCAAGTTCATGTAAAATGCATGAATGTAGGTACGTGCATTTGATTGGAGGTAAAATTATACGATCGATTATTCCTCTAGGGGAATAATTACTTGAACGAGTAAATCCCAATCTCGTCCCATTTCGCCTTTCGCTTTCCGTCGTGCGGCTAGTTTCAGTGCTAGATCTACGAGTGTACAGCTTGTCGCTAGAGCTTCAACTACTTACATCACAGCGAACTACTAACGCTGAACAGCCGCGAGCAGTTGCAACGATTTTCATCGAAGCCTTGATTATATTCCCTTGAGCGATATTGGTGCAAACGGGATCAGTTTCACGCGAGTACTCGACGATCTTTACAACGACGATCTTGCGAAAACTTTGCAACTGAGAAAACTCGTCAGCTATACTAGGCGACTAATGGCGGAAGACTTTGGCATGCTATAGTATAATAGACCTTACGATAAAAGTTACACTTGACGAATAGATAATGTGTGTCGTCGATATTCTCGTGTTAATTAGAGGTAGTATTACATATATCAAGAAGTATATAGTTTTCGTCGTCAGCCGCTTGGAGTCATCGGGGGATTGTCTTGACACTTAAACGACAGGCATAATTGATGAGCAATCGTAATTATCTCTATCGGTAAGTCCTTAGGTAAAGTCCTTAAAACGCTCGAGTAAGTAATAGAGTCGAGTGAAACAGACTAAAAGTGCTATGAAACTCGCACAATGCTTAACTCGTTATAGCCAGTATGTCAGAAATATAAGAGTACTTTACTTAAGGATTTTCAACTAAAAAAAAATTTACATTTGGATATAACGGGTTAATTTCTATATCACGACGGAAGTATTGCGTCGGCTTAATGAAACGAGATTTATCATTAAATTTTGAGATTAGATTATTTGATTTCAAATTAAAAATAGTATCTCAATAACATCAATATTCTTTGATCTACTTTCGGTCTTCTGTTCTTGCTTGACGATCGATGAACGAGAGACGTTCGAAAAATCTATCTCTTCCAAATTTTATTTTCTTCACCCTGTACATCTGCACTACTACGATATCCTATAAGCTTATCAACCTTCATTTAGTTAACATAGTTATATTTATTTTTTTCCTCTTTCTCTCTCTCTCTCTCTGTCCGCCACAACTACTCCTTAAATGGGAACGATTCGATTCGCGATCGGAAGTTGACTTAATCGTATATCAACGTCGTAGAAAGGAGATTTCAACATTTCGTACACAGGCGAAAAGTTTCGTGGCTAATACGTTTTAATATTATTATTGTTATTATTAATAGTAATAGTAACATTATTATTTACCGTTATCATTAATCGTTATCACTAACATTATCATTATTATTATTCTCTTTTTATTACAAGATTACATCATATATAACAACCCCGCGCATATTAAACTGAGTTGTCGATTTTAAAGGCGCAAGTCACGTTAATGCCGCGTATCTTACTCCTTTTTTCACTTTCTCTCTTTTTTCCCTTATTCGGCCATTCGCTTAAATTGTTCAATTTGTACGAAAATTTCATTGTCTGCCGCCGCTCTCATATAATTTTTATAAAGTAATATGATAAGAAACAACTATGAGTCAAAGGAGCTTACAAGTTTTTTTAATTCATTTACCAAAAGCTTGGATTAAGCTTGGATTTGCATATTTTATGCAAATTTATAGTATTAAAAATAATCAAAACATTTTATAAAATCTTTTATTTCTTCCGTGCAAAAAATTAAAGATATTTTCTAGTTATTTTCTCCTTCCAACTAAAATTATAAGAATAAAAATGATTAACTGAGCACAAACAAGGTATATAGTACGTATCGGTATATAATACGTCATCACCGTGATAAGATTCAATGTAAAAATATATTCGCAATATGAGCGAACATTTTTACATTGGATCTTATCATAGCGATAACTTATCATATACCGATCGAATTTTAAATTTTATCATAGCGATGAAATATTATATACCGATCGAATTTTTAATTTTAATTTGCTAACATTGAGAATGACCCAATTAGGATAGAAACGTATATTGTAATAAATTTTGTTGTTTTTATAATCCAGCATCAAAACCTTGTTTGTGCTTGTAACTCTGTTTATTATTTTCATTTTTAAAATTATTGAACTTCGTTCTTATCAAATTATTATATAATAATTTTTAAATTATAAAGTTTGAAAGAGTTAAAGAGATATTAACTTAAAACGACATTACATTTGCATAAAAAATATGTCGCATGACGTTTAATTGTATATCTTAATATTTTGATCTCTGCCAATTTAAATTATTAATTCTTTAAATATATATATATACATATACATCTATATGATAATGGCAATAATAAAAATATAAGACAATCGAGGAATGTTTTGTTTCGTAAAGTTAATCGAAGATTTCTACATGTACTTTACTATTAATATTGACTGAAAATAAACAAGAAAGTTTATTAATTTTACTTTTTGTCTTTGTCGCTTGATAAATCTATCCAGACTTATAACTATTCATTACAATTAATTTTAATTGTGAAAGCGGCGGATCATACCACGTTCAAGTACGTTTGCTGCGTTATCTCCGGAATACCGTTCATATTCAATTCATATTCAATTGTTCGAGTTCAAGGAGGTGGAAACTTTTCATGTAAAATGCGTGTCACGTTTCACCTGAATTAAAAATTCACTTTTACGCGAATTTAGATGTTTGAGAATCTCTCAGCAAGAATTTTTCATGGCAATAATTCTACTTACGATTCCCTGTCACAGAAATCGTAGAAAGAAGTCTATATTGAATGATATAATATTTCCATAACTGTAAGCACTTGAGTTTTATATATATCGTAAAATTAGGCGAGTTTGCATCACGGTGAGAAAGAGATTTCGGAGAAAACATTTCGTACTCTGACATACTAGATTTATTTCATTTAATTATATGTTTCACTCTTTGACTGTTGTTTATCTACAAATGTTGTAATATTCTTTTATATAGGATAAGTAGTCCAACAATGAACCATGTAAATTTCAGAGGCTTATATCTCTCTCAATTATTGAGTTGAAGATCTGAGTTTTAACATACAGTTTATGAATTTAGTTGGCTGTGCATACTATAAATAATAACTCTTAAGTTATTTTTTAAGTTTAGCCACAATTTCGATTATTTCAAAAAACGGAAAATGATTCATTGTGTACAAGGGGGTGTGTGCACAATGAACCATGCTATTTTTAATAATGAACCGCATGTTTTATACTGCGAATTGTTGGGATTATTTTAGTTTTGCTATATTTTAACATATTTATTTAGAAAATAGATAATTATAAGATGATAAAGATTCACAAGGCTTACCGCCGCGTTTTTCTGTCAGATTCTTTCGTTTTGAGTGAAAACGCGTCGAATGAGTATACATTTTTATTAAGATTTTAGATGGGAGGAGGAGCCGTATTCTAAATAATTACCTAATAATAATGAATTATTATTTTGAAGGTCGTAAAAAAGATTATGTGCCATGATTCATTGTTGACTACATTAAAATGATTCATTGTAGACCATCTAACCTTTTCCACGATAATCTCCAAAATAATGGGGTAAAATAATACAACAAAAAAAAAGTTGCTTACAGAATAATAAAGCCAAATGTGCACACAAAACTATGCCACAATGAAAAAAATGATAGGTATAACAACAAAAACATAAAAAATGCGTAAAACTTACGGAAAAAATTTACTTTGCAACCCAAAATTCTTAAAATGTGATATTACATGGCCATCCTTGGCGCAATTTGCCAGCCGACTGGGGAGCCGAGGAGGGGCTCAAATGAAAGTCGCTGCATGATAACAGCGCAATCTGGTAACGTCGCATTTACGAAATATCGCAATGGTTCATAGTATACTACTGGTTCACTGTTGGACCATCTACCCTACATATAAACCAATATAATTTTAAAACTATATTCTCCTTAGATGCAAACTATCCTATGGTAAATACAGAAAATCTTGCATTGTTTCATTTATCATTTTTGTTGTGAAGAAACTAATTATTTCCACGCAAAGGAAAGAATGGTTGTTCTTGTCCTCGCTTATGGTAGTATGTGTTCGTATGGTACGTCTACCAATTTATAGGGAAATAAAATAGTAGTTGTTAGCGACAAATTACAGTGAGCAATTTTCTGGCTTCATCATGAATTCCAATGTGCGATATGTGATAATGCACATTTATAAGTATAATTAGAACAACTATAATCGTACAGTATCGCGTACCATGGTACGTATTATTTTTTTTCTATCTAATCGTTAAACCTCGATTATATTAAGATCGCGCGTTGTCTCGCTAACAAGATTTTTTGATACCCGTAGTGTTCTAGGACTCGTAATCCATATACGCCGCTGTTTCTAGATTAATTTTATACTTGCGATATAATTAATTGCAATAAGTTTGATACGCGTACTATATTTCGTGCATAACAATCGCGGTTAAATTTGAATAAGCGAAGGCTTCATTAAAAGAAGCCCTAGCAATAAAATTATTTCCCTCCAATGTTATTCGAAATAATACGACAATTCTTTGAAAATCTTACTGAAAATATGTGGGAAAATTCAATAAGAAATATTTTTAACGTTCTTTTTATTATATAGGAATATCTGTGTTGCAATTTTGAAAACATTTATAAAAAAAAGTCTTCACCCCGGAAAAGAACAAAACATGAAATCTATTCATATTTTTCGTCTTATTCTATATATATAAAAACAGATGGCATATTCTTATCGCAATAAAAACGACGTTGTTAAACACCTTTCCACCAACTTGAACTACAGCAAACGCACATTAAAAAAAACTATGGGATCAGACGTCTTATAATGACAAAAATTACAAAGGCATTAAGAAATCTCTATTTTACATCATTAACTTTTTTGGAAAGGATATAATCCACGGCACTTTGTTGCCTGGAAGTAGGAGGACAAACGTTTTCTTGTCTGAACCTTAATGTTTGAGAACTTATTCTATTTTATGTATACCAGATAAAATAAACTCGAGAGAACGTAAAGTTTTTTGTGAAATTATAAATGTATGCAAAAATATGATCTAAAACAGAAATGATTCTTTAAAGATAAAATTAACGAGTTGGAAAGTGGACTTTCAAATTATTATCAAACGTATCCCTTTTTAAATACATAAATTCCTTATTTTTTCCTTCTTCCTACTTCCAAAGCGCGATGTGTGGCATTTGTTGTTCTAGTTCTAAAGTACTAGATCAGTTCAACATGTATTTGGTTCATAAGACCAGGCGTAACGTCATTATCTCGCCAAGTCAATTAGAGGCTAATCGAGCCATTTATTAATTTTTATCGCGTAAAGGGTAATCGTGTCGGCATTAAAACGTTGATGTCTCGAACTGTACATTTTGTTCCATTTTTCTTTAGCGAATTATTTCCTTGATTTTTCCTTAACTATTTGACACCAATAATGATTAATCGCATTTTTCGTCTAAAAATTTCTATCTCTCTTACAAGTTTAATACATTCGACGTTAATCTGTTTATTTCACTCCTTTTTTGTTTTCCGCGCGCTTGAGATCAAAAAACATCGTATTCTTAATATACTTCTACGCGTAATCCCGTTCACGATACAACATGATCAACAACGATTCATTACTTTAATAATCTTTAATAGTATTTAAAAGATAACGTGATTGGTTGTCGCGTATCCAGTGCCAATGGCCGAAAAATGTACGATACGACTTGAGTTCGTCTCCCTGATGTCTCGTCGAGACGACGTCCGCCTACGAGTCTGTCCGTGTGAGCAAGAGTAACTTCCTTTCTTTATCGGTCGCCATCTCACGTTGCTCTTTCTTCTTCAGTGACTAATCGTCTCCGTCGCTTCCGCGATTTTCTACCACATTCTCGAGCGGCTCGTAAATTAGCAGAGAACATGAAAGTGTCAATTTTTTGGATGCACTCGAAAGTGAAGTCATGTCCGTTTTTGCGGTTGAAAAAAATTTATCGTGATAAATCCACTCGTTAATCGTAATATTTAGTATTGCAATATTAATTTATACATAGTATAATTGCTCAATTTTAATATAGCTGTCGATGTTCAGTGTCAGCTAAAATACGCCGCAGTGTTCTGAACAGAACAAGAGACATTAAAGTTACATATTTTTTCTAAAAAGAGAAATAAAAGCCCATGCTTATTTAGCTTTTGTTCTACAAAACAATTTTTAAATGTCAGAAAGAAGTTACAATTATGCTGTCGCGATAATAGTTTCTGTAATGGCATCGTTACAAAAAAGACTAATGCGTGAAACAATAAAACGTATGCGAATATTTGTGTGTTCAAAACGTAAGTATGTCTGCGTAAACTCGCGTTTATACGTGCGATGTAAGAGGTAACGATCCGTTTTCTCGGCACACATCCAACGAGAAATATACGTATTTTTCTTGAAACTCAAAACTTACAAATCATATTAAAAAATGTGAGATTTTCAGCTGTCCCCAGGTCCCATAATTTATATGAAACTCGGACAGTCAACTTGAAAAGTTAGTCGTCTAAGTCTCGAAATATATAACCGTTTAGTATCCTAGTGTGTATATATATATATATATGTATATATGCGATATTAAGCTCGTATTTACACGATCCCGATAGTAAATTAGGGATCAGAAAATTGCATTCATCATTAAATGTGCGACGAGAACGCAGATTAATAACGAAACTGTTCAAACTTGCAGACATGAAAGAAAGTACATCGCTCGAAACTGAATTTCTCGCAGCGGAAGTTATCGAACAATCCTAACCGTCCTTTTTGCATTTGTCTCTCGCGTCCGATCTTTGCATCCTTCCGTAGTGTCCTTCGGATCTCTCTCGCGACCTACTCGAGAGAGTATTTTGTGTCACCGCCACTTAAATCGTAATACAAATCCTCCATTTATTAAGTCGTCGATTTTTACATACTAATGATACGGATAAGAAAAATTCACCTGGCATTATTTGAATCACCTTGGCAGTTCATCGTGTATATTCTGAAAGTGTAGCCTGTGTGTTTACCTTTAAAGCCCAACCCTTGTCCTGCTTCGTCCTTTTTATCCCTATTTGTCGCTTTTTGTCTCCTATCTTCATTATTTCGTTTTGTACGGACAAAAAGGAACCGTCGCGCCGTCAACATTCTCGAGCGTTTCTTTTCGCATCTTATTATAGACAAGACCATCAACTGACATATAGTAATTCCGGAATTTCTTTAGGGTATTACAGTTTACGTATTTTCGAGAACTTCAGTCACACTTGAAAACTTTGATTTTATATCAGTGTTTTTTCTGTGAGCGCACTACTATATTATTCATATTTTTCATTTATATGTTAATTTTATATCCCTTGAAATTTATATTTTTCAAAATTTTTATGCTTTTGGGGATTCTCGAATTTGGAGTCTTTATATACGAATTCGTAGAAACGTTACGAAACTTGTCTGGACTGCCGTAAGAGTCTCTTAAATCTAGCAATATACTGATCCTCGGATACATTCGAAGATTTCTATATCGTACTAACCTTGGGCCGCAGAAAAGTATTTTTGACTCATTGGCAAATCACGGTTCCGTGTGTATTAACGCTCTCGCATGATGTTACGTGCGTGTGTGTACGTGTATGTGTGGTACATCCCCAAGTAGTAGTCGTGGAGGACAGAGTCGAATACTCCTTTTAGATTCGAACGTTACTTTATCTCTATGAAAATTTGTAATTGGATCTTTTTTATAGTACTAATTATTTAACTCATTCGCGACAAAATGTACCATCTCAACTGTACAAAGTGTTCGTCACATCGACTGCTCTCAGGGATGCGTGTAACAAACCAGTGTACGTGTTCTTCGCGTATACTGTATTCCCGCGTGTCCTTCGTTTTCGCGCATGTGCTCGCGCCATTTATAAACGGTGTGTCAACGTGTTTCGCTAAGGCGTCCTCGTGGGATAATTATATGATAAAATTTTACCGTTACTATTACGTAATTATTATTAATACTATTATCGTTATTCTCATTATCGATAATGTTATTATTTTTATTTTTACTGGTATTATTATGTGTATCATAAAGAAACGAAGTTACTCCCCGTATTGCTTTCTTCCTAACGCGCAGGTCTCCGAAACGAAGCGGCGTGCGAACCCGAAGATGAACACCCTTTAACCCGATCTGGCGGAAATCGGTTAAGGGCGGACGCTCGATTAAAGCGTCGCGTGCGGCGTCCGTCGATGCCGGCGCCTGGCACGCAATCCTCGTCGGCCCCGGAACCACCGGCGGCAGACTGGCTTTTCTGAATCACGTGACGATAATATGCGGCGCTGACAGCAGGACGGTGATGGTAGCGATGATGGTGAACAGAGTAAAAATGATTAGGCACATCCTATCGATCACCATCGCCGCGAACTTCCAGTCGTTCGAGATCTTTGTGTTTTCATCCTCGGTCTTCAGTTGATTCGTTATCATCTAAAACAGAATTGTTATTTCATCAAAACTGTATTAGTTGATCTTTAGAAAAAGATTTCGACCGATATTGAATTCTTTTTTCATCATTTCGAAGTTTTAAACGAGAGATTTTCAACTAGGAACTTCGAACTTTCAGACTCTTCAAACAGATCTTGGAACATTGCAATCTTGGGGTTTAAAAACATTGTGGTTCTCTGAGATACAATCTTGGAGCTTACGAACCAACGGGTTTTATGTCTATCTTGAAACTTTAAGATTTCAGAACCTCAGAAGCATCAAGCCTCGAGTTCAAAGGACGCGCAACCCTATAATCAAAGAGGAGACTTTTTTAATGGAGCTTTCCACACCCAGAAATCCTATGGGTGTTGAATTCTCTCTCTTCACACCCAGAATTCGGGGTATTTAGAAAATGTGTTAATCTTTGACAAATTAAAAAAAATTTTGAGTGATTTGACAAAAAACAGTATTTGACTAGATATAGAAATATATTTCGTACATACAATAAAAGATAAAATATTTGTGTTATTTTGAAATCCCCCCCTCTACCCATTTGGAGATACACACAGAAAAATCAAAAGTCTCCGTCTCTGGTCTCTCTCTACCTATAGTTTTAGAACTTTCAGAATTTAGAAACTTAGGCCTTTGGAATTAAATATTTAACCCTTACAATACAAGATATAATTTGGTGCCTCATCCATTCAAACATGGGTCACTAAAATCCATATGTTTTATTCATCTATTCAGATGGTTCAAAAAAATCTCAGAAAATTCACCAACATACTTTCGACTTTCTAGAATAAATATCGAAACTTCATTTTGGAAAATAATAAAATATAGTATAATTTATAATTATCGAAAGACTCAAAGAAACTAGCACGAATAGGAATCGCTCGGTCACTAGTGATCCAACCTCGTACGGTAAGGGTTAATCTAAAGTCATCAAAATTAGAAAATTCTTTAGATTACTCTTTCTGTTGTCAAATTGAGTTATTACCTTAATCTCCTTCAAGATTAGCACAAGCTCGTAACGAGCGCAGAAGCACGCGTTCTGGAGTATCGTCTCAACCTGCGGCGCTGGCGCGTCTTGCGGATGTGGATGATGATGAGGCGTATGCGAGATCTGATGGCCGGGATACGATGCGTGCGGCAGCGGCGTCGCATGCTGATGGTGCGGCGTCGTGGGTGCGTGGCTATGATGATGATGAGGCGTCGTGTGTATATGACTATGGCCGTGACCCATCGCGTGAGCGTGATGAGGTCCAGGTGTGCTGTACACATTGTTCAGCAAATTGTTGTGAGACGCCAGCGCGTTGTCATCCAGGTCCAGGACGTTCGCCAAGAGGGACTTACTACTCCTCTGGTGCAGCTCCAGATCACCGTACGACTTGCTTGCACCTGGTATCCAAGAAACAATTTATTAAATTATTGGCATCAGCAATGGATTACGACACGACGATAATCCCTTGGAGGGTTGCCTTATATCTTTGAAATAAATATTCATGAAGCTTCAAAGGAATTATTAATTCAAACTAAGAAAGTTACACAAAAAAAATTATATATAATTATATATAATTATATATAATTATTAATACAGAAGAGGTATTATGCTGATGAAAGATCTTTCACATGAATAAGATTGTTAATGGCGACCTATTCGATTTATGATCAATATCAATTTGAAATTTATTTATTTATTAAGTAATTATTTACTCATATACGATTTATTATTTATTCATCAGCTAAAAGGTTGCAACACTTTTTCTGAGTTTTAGAACTCAGCCCTGCTATAGAGCGGTTGAACGTAAATGATCAGATTTATAAGTAAGAACCAATAGCTCGGTAAACAGGTTGCAGTCCGAAACCTATCGGAAAGAAGTGTTGCAACCTTTTAGCTGATGAGTGCACTTAAAATTATCTTACCCGTGACAGGAGATGGTTTCTGAGACTTTTGTATTTCCTTGTCTTCTTCCTGTCCTGGTCTTGACATACCGAGTATACGAGGTAGCCAGTATAGGAAAATTATTTTAACCTGTAATGCAATTCAAAAAATTTAACGAAATGTAGTCTAATTTATATTTCAATATTTGTACTTATTATGTTCATGTTTGTACAATAAACAAAAATAATGAAATAAAAGTTAGCGATTTTTCTGTTTTATTTTTAATAATAATAGTTCTTTTTAAATTTTTGGATCAAATTAAATAGTATTACAATATAATTGTCACAATAATTGTCATATTAATCGAATTAAATTAATAATTCTAATTAAAGATTAAAAAAGATTCTAGTAAGTGTTTATCCTTTCATTTTTTTGTTTAAACTTCTTGACACGTTGTTATTGTGAATAATTCACGTTTGTTTAATTTAACTTAGGTGCATATTTCATTCGCAGAAATCTGGTCGCGCGGGAAATCAATCTCCGAAATTTACATTCTAATTAACGTGACGTCCGGCGAAAAATTCGATTATACATGATTTATTATCGCGGTGCGCATTCGGCAGAGTGGCCCTTAATTATTCGCCTATAAAATTTCTGATTTATCCATGATGAAAAGAGAACAATATATCAGCTTCGGCGGTGGTGCGTTGCATTTTAATTAAAACCATAATTATCTACGTACGGAAATAATACAGCACCGGTGACAAATTGAATCGAGCTTCAACAAAGTGATTTTCGTTATTATTGTGCAAATAAAAAGAACATTTACAAATTGTTTAGCTAGACAATTCACTTCCAAGAAACTCACAGAATATTAATAAAAACCGATTAATTCTAAAAATAAGAAAAAAATGAATAAAACAGATTAATTAATAAAATTAACCAAATAATACAGTAAATAAGAAACGTTACAAAACATTTCAGTAACGTTGCAGTAATGTTACAACTACTTAATGGGAAGAAATTTTGAATAAAATTTGATGCGTTTCTTTGTTGATTTAAACTGATTTTTACATTATCGGATATTAATGTGTTTTTTTTCCCGGTTAACTTTATAACTGCCGACAAAATCAGTCATTGCTTTTATCTTATTATCTTAACACAAATGTGTCATTAAAGCTATTGTTGAAAACTCATGTATCTCAATAAATGTGTCGTTTTTTAAATTTTAAAAATATAAACGAAAAATATTTTACAAATATGTTGAGAAAAGTTATATTTATGGTGCAACTATGCTCAAAAAATAACTAACGCAATATTAGCAATACTAATGAAGCGACGTAATTGTAACTATCATAGTATTACATTAAGTGCTTTGATATTGATCGGAGAAAATTACCCATCGACCCATTTCATGGGAGTCAGCATTCCGATGATGATAATTCAAGATGAGGATCGTGCTGACCACACTACTGGCCACCATAAACATGATACAATTGAAATACGTCCCTGAAAAGTAATAGGAAATAATTAAATAAAAATACAATTTAAAATTAAGCCAAATTAACAATCGGATTTAATAGTTTAATGTTTAAAATTCGAAGCGCTACAGTTATTAGCATTAATATTGTCCAATTACTTTCCTTTAATTAAGCATCTGAACTTACAAAAGTATATATTTTATTTTTTAATATAATTGTGTATTAAATGCAGTTAATAAAATTTACATTTTTCTTAAAAGATATGTAATAAAATAAATTGCACTAATTTGTACTAAAACGAGTAATATTAAAAACATATAATATTCTTACAAATTCTTTTAACTTTAAATCAAAGAGTATTAATTGCATCAGCAGGTATTACACCACCTGCACCGAGGAATATTATCTTAAAAGGATGCGAATATCTTCATTCATTTCTTTCTTCTATTTTTTCTCGAATAGTTCGCAATAGAGGTGATCAATTACGTTGCTTTCTCACATTAAAAAATTAATTACATTGAAAATTAAAGTTAAAACAAGCTCACCTAAAAGCGGCACGGCGTCGGATGTCGCCGGCATTGTCTCGGCAACCATATTCAGGAACACAGTAAGGGACAGAAGGATGGTTACCCCTGCAAAAGAGGTTCGTTAGCTTCGATTAATTATTGTTAAAGTCGAGTGCATCGACGAGGTGGCCAGACGAGATCAACCCTCGGTCCTTGAACGCTCGAAGGGCCTTCAACACATAACAATTCCATGCTAAAGGCTCTTCGATTTTCAGCCTAAGACGATATGATGAGATCTTCAACTTTTCCGTATCGGATGATATAAACTATTTACATTTCTGTTTATACTCTTTAAGGGAATAATATATAAAGATTTATGTTATAAAGAAAAGTATCTTCTTGAATATAAATGAGAATTTGGTTGATTCCTAGTTTCGATTTGATCTTGAGTAAGAAATTTCAGAGACAGTTTGCACTCTAAGTACCTTAAATATCCGACACTCAGGCTTTGAACTTGGTACCGCTTACTCGCGAATCACCGTGTCGCGTTAAGAGGCACTTTCAAATTAATTAGACTTTCAAAACGCTACGGCATTCACGGCAGATGCCTCATCTGAATATCAGACCTTATTCGAGCTTTTTTGAAACTCACGATACACGTTAAGAGTTGCCCTCAAGTCCCTTAGAAACGCGAAAGTCAATTGTGAATGAGTTGCATTGTTTTCTTTATGGCTCATTTCGTTTTCTTATGAAATGAACGTTTTAAATTCTTATGCTGTATTGGAAAACTTGCATTACGTCAACATTGTGGTCAATTAAGATGATTTATAGATAATTAAAAACTAAATAATAAAAGTTTAAGAGATTACATCTTATAAAAAAATAAAGAGAAAGTGCGATTAATTAAACGATCTAATATTAGACGATGCTCTTTAATCTTTTTTATAATACTAATTAATCTATTTTTAATAGAAAAAGTTATGCAAATATAAAACTTTTAATACATGATATTCTTGTCTATAAATCACTGTTAATGCTGAAGCGGCAACTGTAATGTGTCTGTGTAGAGCCAATTTTATTGTATCTCGATCTACGAATAGCTATAAGCTTTAAGGAAATTTGCAACGGAGACATCTGCAATTGTTCGGCATTGTCATTCCATTGTCGTCGTATCTTCGCATCGGTGACGACGATTGTCGCGATCGTTTCCGAATTCGATGGAGATTCAGCAACGCGCTTGTACGCTCGAAGAAACTCTACGACCTGAATAGAAGGCTTGCCGAAGTTTGCGCGCTGGGACGCCATTTCAATCGGGATCGAAGCGAAATCTAATCGCATAAACGCTCGATGCGCTTAGGGAACTCCTGCACCTCGGCTCTAATCACAGGAGCGTTTGCACGGCAGCGCGAGGTGAGGCAAGCAAGGAATCGGAATTATGCAGCCGAACGATTCGAGCCATAAAAGGCAGGATTTCACCCGAGCATCCGGCTTCTCGGTAAATTCCAGAACGACCACGCTTATGAGGAAACAATAAAATAACATGTCATGGATAGCATCAACGCAATCTTTCTCTATCTACAATTGTAATGTTACAACTACGCATGTAAAAAAAAGTCTAAAAGCGCTTGATTACGTTGCACACTGTTGAGATTTCATCGGACATTCTTTATTAGAAAAAGTATTAAATTATAATATTAATTACCATCAATCAATCATTTGCCATTTTTTGATCACGATAATTTTTTATCCACTTTAACTCTAAATTACATTTATGATGTATATTTTAAAAAAATAATCCAATTGAGAGAATGCCAAGATTAAATAGAACATGTTAAAAAATAATTATAATCAATTTTTAATTTATCTACAATTATGTTATAGCTATGCAAGAGAAAGTCTGAAAGCGCATGATTACATTGCATACATTGAGATTTTATCGGACATTTTTCTGCTAGGAAAATTATCAGCTAAAATATAATATTAATTACCACCAATCAATCATTTTTAGATTACGATAATTTTTCATCTCACTTTAATTGTAGACTATATTCACGATCGATATTTGGAAAAAAAAAATCCAGTTGAAAACGCTAGGATTAAATCAAATTAGTTAAAAGTAATTACAGAAATCAATTCTTAATTCTTTATAATAAAATAAAGATAATAAGATTATTTTCTTTTTAAATCTATAATATATTTTTTTTTATTATAAGCAACTTTTCCTGAAAATATTTCTGTGAACATGTCATATATTTGTAGTTTCTGCGCAACATGTACACATCTTGTGATAGATTATTAGATAGATTGTACTCAACAAATTAAGTTTTTGTGTAGTGTAACGAACTTTTGTTGGTATAAATTTCCACGTTGAAATGTCGATAAAGTTCCGCGGTCCTCGATTGTGAAAGAAACTCGTGACGACACGGTACAGAATAGTTTCTTCACGGAGCCCGGATGCAGGAGCGCCTGCCAGCCGGAACTAGGTCGGGCCTAATCGTGCAAATGTCTGATGCTCTTAGCAAACAGGGACGTGCCTAATCGCGAGAGCGTTTACGAGCTGTCGGGGGCAATCGGAGTTTTGCATCGAGTTTATAAACTTACCGAGGGAGAGTTTCTCGCCGGAATCGGGCGGCAGGGTGAACCCGAGGACGGCCATGCTGGCAATCAGGACGCACGGCACGATCAAGTTGAAGAAGTAGTAGAGTGTGCGTCTTCTGATGATGACGACAAAAGTGATGTCTACGTACGGTTCTGGGCAGCAGTTGTAGTAGATCTCATTTCTCTTACCGGGTACCCCTGAGCAAGATAAAAGGAAAAATTTATATCATGGTAGCGTCACGCGCCAAGTATATACGTCACTATTACATGAATATAATGTTTAATTCTAGTCTTCAGAATGCAAGCGAAAAATCAGAAACATGAATGCAGTGCACAATTTTCATGGATTTTCTAAATATAAAAAGCATAAAGATTATAAATATTTATATATAATTATAAAAATTACAAAATGTTTGCGTTCTGTGTGTACATATATAATTTAAAAATATAATTCATCCATGCATATTTAATTGACAGTTCTAACAAACAATAAATTAGAAATTGTTGTTAAATTAAAATTCTCAGATAAATATTCCATTCAATGCTTAAATATGACATAATACACGTATACGGGCAATCGATGTACTGTCAATAAAACGAAGTGCTTTCTCGAACGTAACAAAAGGTTGTTGGAAGCGAAAAATTTCTCTTTCTGCTCCTTGAATTATCCCGTGCAACAGGGCAAAGAAAAACGGAAGATTCTATCTTACGTTATTCCTCCGAGTACAAACTGGTGCGCTTTGCTGCAGCTGCAGTTACTTAAGATACATTTCTACCACAAGTCTCATAACCGCGGCTCATACATTGCACGTATACATCGACCTACGCTATTCCCACGCGTAATGCATCGTACAATTTTTCGAGAGATACACGAGATACGCCAAGAGAGAGCAAATGCTTTTATTTCTGCGTTGGAGGAACAATAAAGGTGTCACACCATTTCTTACATTTATAATAAATTTATCAATGGCGAATTACACATAAATGAACAATATATCATAATTGTAATACAATCTCTCTCGCAATTATGAGAGAGAAACACAAACCAGATGTTTCTATCTTTGCTCTACAATTCCAATACGGATATTACATGAGTTCCGCGTATAAGTTCATTTTCAAACCATTACATTATATTTAATTAAACAATGGATTAGGATTACAACTTTTTCTTTTAATAATGCTAATTGAAAGTTCTTATTATAAAAAAATGTTATTAACTGATCCTTTATCATTATTTTATTTTATTAATCTTCATAAAATATGTATTATTTTAAATTTAAATTTTGTAATAAATTATTCATTGAAAATGTATTTATTGAAAATGTATTCTGAATTCAAAATTAATCTTTAAAATGTAGATCAATTTCAACTGTTTGTGAACTATTTCTTTAAATATACTTAGACATATAGTATAGTAGGTTTCAATATACGAAAACTCATTTCATATAAAATATTGGAATAAAACGCAAAAACATATCATTCGTATAAGATTTACATTTGAAAACTCTACATATTCATAAGTCCGATACTGCAAATCTAAAAGCTTTCGCGTAGCTAAAGATCCATCAATTATTTTGTATGTATCAAAGAGTAAAACAAGTTGCCAAGTATACAATACAAACATCTGGAAATGAAAGATTGTAATTTAAATCTGCCCTTCGATTCTCAAATGATTATTTAGCAACTATCACGAACTATTATTCGCTCCTCGAATCAAGCAAGCAGCAATTTCTCTCGCGACACTTTACCGATTGCCCGATGTGTTCGCCAGCGAAAACACTAAACTTCGGACGCACGCGAAGCGAACCGCTACGTCCCGCCTGACCCAGATGCAGGCAATTTTGACAGGAACAAAGTGAGGATCAATACCGGTTCCGATTTGCGAAACGATTGATCATCCGCCCGTGGCCGTGCAAGACTTTAGAATTGCTAATCGGCCGGGAATCACTTTCGGCACCGGGGCAAACTATCCGGGCGTGGCGACGTGAACGGTTCCCGATAAGGACTGTAAAAACTCACCCAACAGATGCCACTCGCCGTTAGTGATGAAACTGCTGATGTCACCTCCGTTCTCGTCCTGCAGCTGCAGATCCAACTGTCGACAATTTATGACAGTCGATTAGAGAAAAGTTATTGCAACCGCGCCATGTAAGACGACTATTTCAAAAGCTATACGGAAAAGTCTGTTCAACAGTATGGCAAGAACACAAAAGTTGTCAACTTTTCTTTAAAAAGAATATTTTACTATATATTAAAATTAAAACTCTCTTTACTATATTTTTCAAAGCACTTCTGATATTTGAGAATTAATTTACTGCAATTTATTTTTTTCTCCTCAAACTTTGTATTAAATATGTGTATGATATTTTCTAAAAACTTCTAGAAATACTATTATTTATTTATATAAAATAATTGACACAAATAGCATAAGTTTTTAAGAATTTAATAATGAAGCAAAAACATCATACGTGAATAATGTTTTTTATTGTATTCTGTTGATTTATGGACTTCATATAGTCTTGATGTTCATGTAAATTCATATATGTATGTTTACGTAGCTCTATATAAAGCTCTCGCAAACCTCTCGTGATTTCCGCCCGTTTGAATATCGATGCAAACTTTTTTTGTGTTGACATTCGGGCGCAATCTATGACGAATTAATATCCGGGGGCGAATTGTTATAATAAATGGAAATGGACGATCTCAAATCGAAAAGTCTGTTTTGCATCTCGTTCGTATTCAGCAGATCGAACTGACAATGAGCTCGAGAAAATTTTGGCATATTTCGTTGTCTTACTTTCTTTTGCCTTCGTTTGTTTCCATTTTGTTCTGCTTATTGTCCTCGTTAATGAACCCCTTTAGCATTCTCGAATTGCCTGGCACCGTGTAATTCGCATCCTCAATTTTAATTATTCCGAAGTTGCACGTTCAACAATTGAAGACTTGCTAGGTATGTACATTGGTCGTGTGGCAGAAATACACGTTTACACGATAAATCGGTATACATAAATTGCACGCTACTATGAAACTTTTGTAGTTAGCAAAGTTATCGTTATCGTAATCGGACAACATTAGCATGCCATACAGCTGCACATCTATTGTAATACAAAACATAGTTTTTAAATAGGCCATTCTACCGCTATAATTTTGAATTAATATTATTTAATGAAAAATACCAAGAAATCAACACATCATGACATACTTTTTTATTATCTCTACTTCTTTTATAAAATAATTTTATAAATTGATATTTTCACATTACTTTTTATCATTAATTAATTGATCTAATCTAGGGCTTAGACAAAAGATTCGAACATGTTGAATATTCGATCTATTCGATTAGTTCGAAGTTTTAAAAAATGAGCATCGAATATTTCGGATAGTTCGAACAGTTTGAGTTTAAGCAGTGATCAGTATGAAATGCCAATTTATTATATCCTGAGTCATCCTCGACATATTCAGGATGATCCTGAGGACGACTTGTGATATCTGAGTTCGAAATGTAATAATTTCGAACTTTCAGCTCTGAAGTGGGTTAAAATAGTTCGAACGTACATTCAGTCCGAACTATGTAACGTTCGAACTTAAGATTCGAACTGTCCGAACTGTCAAATCGTCTGATGTTTCCGAGCACTAAATTCTAATCCACAATTTATTGTATTTATTTTATCAGTCTTAACTCAATTTATAAGAAGAGATTATAAAGTTACGTATATTCTTTTATTTAAGCAAAATTCCTTTAAGAAAATGTTAAATCATAATATATTGTATTATAGTATAATTTTGTGATACAAAAATACTAGAAAAAATTTCTTCCTTATGGAGTGAATTGGATTATACGAATAAAAGGTTGTAGAGGAATCGTGTTGGTGAAAATCCTGAATATCGCGCATTCTCACGTTCATTGTCCTCTAAATATGTCTTATAATTCGTAAATTTTCTGCAATTCACTCTGAAATGGCATTTACCATCCTAGTGGTGTCTCGACCAAACACCGAGTGCATTTTACGCTTATTGTGGTATTTTTGAAGTGTACTTATACAAATCTGGTGTACGAATCGCAGGTCTCAAGCATTTTCCAAAAAAAGTTTTAACATTACGCGCGTATTTTTCATAAAATCCCTTGATAAAAGAAATTGATATAATATAATTGAAATTTTTATGAATGCATTATAGCTTTAATTTTTTATTGTTCCTATTTAGTTGTATCAATTATATTCTGTATTTTAATTTAAAAAATGTTAAATAAATGCGTTTTTATACGAGTTATTTGGTAATAGATTTGCTACTCTTAAAGATTAAAATAATTAGTCTCCAACAAAAATGCTGTGCAAACATCAACGCGAAAAAGTTTAATATTTAAATGTACAGAAATTATTGTAAACTGTGACCCATTAAAGAAAATAGAAATTTACAAGTAACAAATTTTTTAAATATAATTTTGATTTAGGAAAGATCTAAATAAACGAAAGATATTCAAAGACAAATTAAGTAAAACCGGCAATATTTACACCGGATGTGGCAATCCATCATATCTTATAATAAAGAGAGATCTTATTACTAACAATATATTTATGCTTTCTATGGAATTACTTTGTATAGACTTTTCTCGCTTGCTTCAAATAAATAATTATTCAACATTATTCACAGATGAATGAGAATCGTAATCCCAAGAATGCTATCCCACCTTGCATCAGAGATAGTAGAAAATGCGCCTCCATTACGCGATCGGAGTACTTTACTCAAAGCTCCGTTCTTAGGAATTTTACGAATCGTTCTCGCGAACGAATCTTACGTTGGCAAACTGAAGATTTTCTGTCTCTTTCTCTCTTCCCCTTTTTCAATGTTCTCTCTCTCTCTCTCTCTCTCTCTCTCACTGTTTTCCTCTTTCTCTCGTTCTTGGACGTTAATCAAACTGCTCGACGCCATCGCTTTGAATTATTTCCGGGTCTCGAGACTATACCGACGGGAAGTACCGACGTGCTTCCAACAGATTGGAAAATTCGTAAGTTCGACGTCTGTGTCGAAGAAGGGAACATCGGGACAGGATGGATCGGAAAACGACGACGATTGGTTGACCCAATTCCGTAATGCATATCCCCTATGCTCACCTGAGAACCGTCGTACGTCCAGGAACCGAATTTCATCTCGCAGCGCTGATCATCAAAGGGAAACCAGGTAATGTCGATCTTGCAAGTACTCTTGAATATACCGGGCGGCACGTACATACAGGTCCCATTGTTCTTTACGACGACGTTTGTCGGGTAAGTGCCGTCGAAGCCCTCGTCGGCGCTATAACGAACAATCACGTTAACTTTTCAATCCTGAAATGCAGCGAGCCGAGGTAATCGGCAGATTTAATGTGGTAAAAACAAAAAATTAATTATATTGTTTTCCGCATTCTAAAACAAAACGCTTGAGTCGTTCCGCTTTATTTACAGGACTGTGAAATTACATATATATTTAGTTATGAACTCAAATTAAAATTATAGATATAAGTATTTTATATCACTTTTTTATTGTTTTATATTTGCTGTTATTTATATTTTTCGTATATAAAAATCCTCTTTCATTATTAACGCAAATCCGTCATCACAGACGTAATAGCCGTTTGTTTAATACCATTATGTTATACAATTCTCGTGATTGAGAACGTTCGTAGACTCATGTGGGACGTCTATCTTTCTTTACTCAGGAGACTAAACAATATTGGGGAACACGTGAACAGAACCTAATACCAGAGCACTGATGTCCCCAAAGTAAACCCGTCGGTTTATTCCTTCCCTGCAATAATTTAGAGACAATTCGGTTGTCCCTAATGTTGCTCCTTATCACAAGAACAGACAATGACTCTCTTCTATAATAACTATTTCGAGCAATTAATTCGGTTGAATTCATTTATATCTATTTTAAAACTAAAATAGTAGCATAATTCTCCTATTTCAAAATCAATCCTATAATTTAATGAAGTTGCACGAATTGAGCTGAAGATTATTAAATAAGATAGCAAAAGCCTATTATATGTCAATACTAATGACAATATAATTTCAGTTACATAAATAAATAGTTTTATAAATTGCATCAAATTTAAATAGACTTTTTTAATAGAGCCGAATTTATAATTGTTTTAAATGTTTGAATATCAAATTACTATACAGATGTTAGCATAACGATTTAGATTTATTAAATACAGTGCTATCGATGATCAATCACCATGACGGAATTTCGCTGTAAACAACGTTTGATAAATATGTTAATAATAAACGGCCGACATAAAAACAAATTGCCATCGTAACTACAGAGTAGCATTTAAGTGTGCAGTATATCTTGACATCTCGCGCAATAAAATAAATTACCGCGAAAGCAAACGTTACTCTCTTCAAACGTTACTTGCGGCGATATTCTTCAAAATTTAAATAGCGTATTCTCGTAGAATTTTTTTATGAAAAATCCAATCTCTCTATACAAAGATTACGGTCAAGTTTTCGCATTTTTTCCAAAATTGCATGTTGAAGAGACTGTAAATATTCTATATGTATTTAACGTAAGAAGGATTTGTTATTTTATAACACTTAGATTAGCATTTAAATTTATTCGTGTAATATCTCAACATAAAAACTTGTGGTTAAAAAAAAATTTTAAATGTGTTTATGCGTGTAAATTATCGATAAATAGATTAATAATCGTTTACGTAAAATGTTAAGATATCGCGTTCATCGAACTTTTTACAGAAAAAAGAAATATTCTCTGGTTATGTTATCCGATTATAATTATTTAAGATGTTAATTAAATAGAAATGAATTGTCGTACTGATTGAATTTAGTGCAACTTACGACGACAATGAAATCTCGGTAGCGTTGCGTTAAAGCAGACTCGAATAGACTAGTGGGAGCTAATTATGGACGAGTCTACCCCAGGCCTTTGACGTCCTACCTCGCTTGTCTTACACCCCGTTCGATTCCGTTCCATTTGCGATAACTAACAGGAACAAACGCCAACTTTTTACATGCACTCGGACGCGAATTGACGCGATACTTATTTTTGCAACTTTTTCCAGAGAGCCGACTTTTTTTATTGTAGGAAAAATCAACAGCCTTTTGTCATAACTTTAACAATTATTTGAGCAAACTAGGCCTAGTACGATACTAGACTTGCAAAATAATGCAAATGAAGCAAACCAATACTTACTTATCTATTACTTAAGCAACATTTGCGTTCCAAAAATGATATATCAATATCATTTCTGCCATTTCATTAGTACCACTGATTGTATGTATTCAGAAAACGTATAAAACGTGAATAATACTTAAATTAAATGTTTTTTGTTAAAAAATGTTCAAATGTCAAATTTTAATAAGAATCGATGCGCATGCTTTTGTTGAAGAGATGTTTTTATATAAAGCTGGTTCTACATTAATCCCAAGTTGATCGCGAGCTTGTTACGACAGTTAATTTGAAGTGTCAGTTTAAAAATTGACGCTTCAGATTAACTGTCGTAATAAGCTTACGATCGACTCGCGACTAACGTAGAATCAGCTTAATATGTAACCAGAATATTTTTACATAATAACGTTTTGCATAAGAGAACTATTACATTCAAATTATCTGTTGCAAATATTTATTTAATTTTTGTTACTTCAGTTTTAGAAAACAATTTTCTTCTGTATATAATAAAATATCATATGATAACATCTTGGAATAATTTTTCTAATAATTTTTCTAATAATCGCGAATTATTTAACTATTATCTAGATATTTTTTCGAATTGATTAAACCTGTTATTCTACTGCCATTGCGGTCAAATTTTATTTATTAAGAACCTTCTTCTGATCGCAACTTCTGATGCAAAAAAGGTATAACTACGCCAAGTATACTACGCAAGACATACTAGGCCGAGATGGGATAGCTTAATTAAATTCTTTTTCATCATGCTCCTTTAACTTGTGGCTTGATTACTACTTTGGCTTAGAGTTATCCAGAAGTTTTAAATTCTTACAAATTCTTCGTGATGGCTGGCTTTCCGCTTATTTAATAATGCAAATAAGACTTTAGAGCAGAAGAAGTTGAACGGTGGCTGCTTATTGAAGTGAATTTTTAAATCGGAAAGAGACATGGTAATATATATATATATATAAACAAAAAATTTCAGTTCATTCCATGTTGAATTTAAATTAAATCCTAATTAAAGTAAAAATACAATTATTTTTAAACTCAGGCTTACAAAACGAAAAATTTATTTTCGACAGTTTGACATTAAAGTAATAATTAGATGAATAAATAAATATGCACAATAGCGTTGAAATTAAGATAAATTAATTAAAAATAAGTTGTATATTAAGTAGAGAACCTGTCTTTATTTTCATCAAAACAAAGGGAAAATTCTATTATGTTGTGGACTTAGTTTCCCGATAATATGCGCCATATCTGTTTTCTTTATTTAATCAGGCGTACATGAGCTCACGAGCTTGGAGAAAATATTTGTAAGAAGGGATGCGCTCCAGTCACGTTACATCCTATAAAATAGAATATTCTACCTCGAGTGCATGCCTTGTATGATAACGAAAAGGATGTAACAATAAGAGAAATTCTTCTGCGGAAGTATCGAAGCTCAAGCTTCGTAGCATTGTTGCATAGTTCGCATTGCATAATTTTTATGTAATCTTAAAATAAAAGCTAAAACCTGTATTATTCGTAAAAACGAAGAAAATATTTCCATTATTTAAATTAACATGAGACATTGTTGCATGATAATGTGAATATGTCACAATAAAAACAAAATGTTGTAAGATTTTAATTTGTGATTCTTTGACATTATATAATATTATATTTTTAATAAGCCATTATCTTCCACGCTGTTCTGTTTCATATCTGAAATATATGTGCGCTTGCATATATTTTCTAAAAGGAATCAAATCTTCTTTTTCATATATGACTGACATATCATTGACATATACTACTAACGCGCTCTTTGTGTTTGAACAAGACTGATTATAAACGCGTTCATTATGTTTTAATCAATGTATCGGATAATTAATGTTAAATGTAGTCTAATTGTTATTTAGGATATAAAATCGTCTTAATAAATGTTAATAATTTAAATTTTAGAATTGTAACATTTTTTATTACAATTTAATTTTAAGTTTACGTTAGATTTTAAGTATGTAATCGTTTCGCTTGTCATGTTTAGTTAAATGTTAAATATAGGCTCGCTTGATTTTTACTTAAAATGAACTTTTCAAACTTCGCATTCTAAGATATAAAAATCCATTCTGAATAATTCACGTAACACGTTCGTAAGGCCAGATTCAAATAATGATCATAAACGCGAGTCTACATTTTTATTTCGCTTGTGATAAAATTTGTAATTTAAATAAGATGGCAATGCTACCTCATGTAATCTTGCAAGAAAAATTTTGTAAGCGTAGAGCTTTGACTATACTCTTTAGCAACTTCAAGGAGTGCTCCACTTAATAGTGAGAAGAGGTTACCGCAGATTCTCTCACGAATACTTAATGAAATCATCGCGAAGTTACCAAGAATCGAGACGAGTCGCTTATTCTCGAGGTGTTATCGCATTGTTTCTATCTCTTCCGCGTAATATCAGAGAGAACAGTACTATTTTTAACAAGAATTTATATTTAAATACATTTCTGCAAATTTTATACATTAATCACAAATTGATAATAATTATTTACTTTCTTTTTGTGTCATTAATATTATATTTACTGCCAATAATCTTTAATTTTTTTGAAGTCTGCAATTAAATACTAATAGTTTTCCTAATAATCTAATTAATAATTAGCGCATTCACTTAACTTAGATGTTTTCTATGAATAATTTTACTAGGTGAAAAACTCGATATTTAATTGCTAAAACCCCGTTTATGAAATTTATTAGATAACAATGATGACAGTTACACATACAATTAATTAACAGTAGGGTATTCAAGGATGGAATAATTATTTCAGTAGACTAAAACTTTTATGTAAATAATTCTATTCTGTAGTTAATTAAATTCTCATTTGTATAACTTTTCACTTTGTTTTGTGTAACAAATTTTCAAACCCCTCTATACAAAATTATTATCAAGTTATTTATATTTAATTAGATATATAGAAATTTTATAAAAATAAATTTTCTCAAATATTTCAAAATTCTGGTCTAATTTTCTATGATTGCCGAATCCTCTGCTTTTACAACGAATTCGCTCAGTACTCCCACGTGCATCGTATTACTTATCCTAAGAATGAACCCGTTATCAGGATTGCAACGTCTTGAGTACCGTTCCGGAATTCTTAATGAAACGATCACAAGGTTCCCGTGAATCGATTTACTCATTCTCAAATAGGTTACGCTCATCCCTCATTCTTACCGTTCTCTAGTCGCTCCTTAGGGAGCTTCAAGCTACCACATGAAAAGAAAGTGTAATCATGAATGAAAATCACTCAAACGATTATGAACTCCATATATTGCAAAAAGGCAATAAAGTGTCGGTATAGCGTAAAAATTGTACTGACTTTTGAATAAAGTCGAACTACATAGGTACGCTTTCAGATTTTTTTTATTTTTAACATTCAAAAAGATTCTAGTATCCTAAGATATAAAAACTTTAAGGATGTGTGTGTGTGGTTATTTAGAAATTACGGAAATATACAAAAACCTGTTTATAAAATCTTACGATCTTTTTTTCTGTAATTCGCAATTATAAAATAATTTAAAGTTAAACATATATTATTACAAATTTTAACAAATTAAAACTCATATATTTGTAATTATGCTTCTAGAGAATTTATTTCAAACTTCTTTGTAAAATGGAATAATTAAATAATTAGATTTTCAGAAAGCTCAAATGTGAAATAATAATCCATTCATCGAAATTACTTTAGAAAGCAACAAATACAATATAATACAATGGCCTTTTACTTTATAATATATTACAAATATTTTGTAACATACGGTGCGTTAAACATTTGTATATGTACAATATATCGCGTGCTGTGTTTACACAGGATAGCTTTGTTAAACTATAATCCGCTCACAACATGGAATCATTTCATTCTTGTTATTGTTAAATAAGGACCAATGATTATCAGTAATCATTATTATCAGTATTTATCTATGGGTTTTTGAGGTTAAAGTCACAGGGCGTCAAAGCGCTAAGAACGCTAACGGTATTAAAAAATTAAAAAAATATAGGTAATTGAGACAATCGCGTCTATGATGCGATTTTATAAATCGTTCGAATTACAGATAACAACTGTCATTAATGTGGGGTCTACAATAGAAGTCGTAGCGGCCGTAGAGTCTTAAGTCGTAGAAAATTAACAAATCATAGGCGAATATGAGAAGAATAATCGACTATAATTGATCAATTTTCTACGACTTAAGACCCTACGACCGCTACGACTTCTATTGTAGACCCCGCATGACAATATACGTAAATAACGCATAAGACCGCCATAACTTTAACAAAATATGATTAATATGATATTTGTAATTGATAAGATACTACTAGAGAAAGGTCACCGATACTGACATAGGTCTCCTAAAGCGACATCCCCTTATTTCTTAGAAACTAACCTTTGCACCTTATTAATATTAATAACGACGTGATCTGTTTAGCTAATTAAAGAAGTACAAACTCATAATTCATATATTTGTGGCTTATTTCTATACCAAATCAGCTAAAAACAAATTCTATGAATCCGAGAAGAAAATTCTTACGGTGTTCTTTTGCAAATTGCGTAATTAAAATAATAGTGACTGTATTGTTGATAATATTATGTCATTTTAAATGTTTATAGTTTCATAAATTAGTTTTCTTTACAGAATAGGATATATCTTTATTTATAGAATAGGAATGTTGGCATTATATATATATATATATATATATATTGCCTACTATGTCAGTTTTGAAGCCCATTTTGTCACGCTCATTTTTGCATAACTTACGAAAAACTTAATTATTGCAAAATTGCAAACAGTATTATAAAAACTGCTTATACTATCTGATAGAAGACACTATTTAGTTTGTATTTATGTTTTTGAAATTGTATTTTTATCTTTTGTTTAAGAAATGTTGTCTAAAAACAAAGTAGTATGTCGGTATCGTTGACCTTCCCCACACATGTCGACAGTTGAATAATGAAAAACAATGATATATCGGTTGTTTATTAACTTTTAGGATGGGTTTAGACTTTGACAAAAAAGCAGAAAGCAGAAATGCAGCAGTCAATCAAAACTTGTGTTGGTAGTAAGCGGTACAGAAAACCGAAACTAGCGAATTACCAACGCGAATTCTGATTAGCTGCCGCTTTTCTGCTTTCTGCTTTTCTATCTAGTGGTCTGTTTTCTGTTCCTGCACTAGACTGCACTAGAACTCTCTTTCTCACTTTTGACAAATATCAAACATATACCTATCTCACTTTAAGTTCCAAAAGTGTACACTAGTTCAATCACAGAAAACAGACTTTAGGTCTGAATCCACCCTTAGTGCACACTATTGGGTCCTTTATATCCTGCACATTTTTTTTCTTAGAAAAACGATAAGGAGCATCAAGTAATTAGTTATAACAATTATATACAATTATTTATATACATTTTTAATACAATTTTTACAATCTTCATAAAATTTTTTGTTATTTATTATACATACAATTTTTTTAAACACACAACCTTACAAATACTTTTTAAAGATGTTAAAATATATGTAAGAATCACTCCAATCAGCATATAATTAATATTTAAAAAAATAACTCATCGTGTATAGTAAAAGACCGAGAAATCATCATGTATACTAAGAGTTAATAAACTTAATAATGTGCGTGTTTCGCGAAATGTAGGTGTACGATTTAAACTTATCGTACGAAACGATACATGTTTTTGAGTAATATATTCTGTTCTTTTTTTATTTATTTTCTCACAGTGCAATCCAATCGTCTTAAATCGTAATCATATATTATTTGAAGAAAATATACAAAAGTACAGCCAGGAGCAACAGGTATACACCGCCGTAGCGAATGTCGCGTAAAGTAAGCCATACGATTTTCGAATCCGCCGTTGATCGCATTGTTTGCGTGACGTCTACACGAATCTTAGCTTCGCGTTTTGCGACATATTCTCTCCGTTGCGCCGTAATATACTAAAATACACAATCAAATTGGAAGTGCCGTACAGAACAGTGCGTGAGCATTCCGTTCTAATTGTATATAGTTTGTACTTATATTTGTAATTAATTAAATTTGATTTTACAGATTGAGTACATAATGCGTGAGTATCACAAAGAAATAACGAATGAAGAAATAAAGAACAAAAGAAAAATTCGAAATCGTCGCGTGACAAAGAAATAATTCGGTTAGTAACAATTATATTTATTATTTATAATTGCGTAAGTTGCTTGTTTCTGAAAAATATAAATAAAGCGACAGGTACAAAAGTAATTGAGTAAAATATTTATACTAATACAATTTTTATATTTTTAGCATAAATGTTCGATGTTTTCGAGTATAAAGAATAAAAGTATGGATTTCATTGGCGGTGAATTATTAGGAATTAATTGTGTATAAATGATTGCTTGATAATTTATTCGCGGATCAAATTGCAATTTTATGAACTATTCATATTTCAAAATATGATATTTCAATTTGAATTTCAACTAATATACTTTTAAATGAAATTTAAGTAAATCTAAATAATTCCAAATTAATAGGAAATCTATTTTAAATTACTACGAGATCTAAAATTCTAGAGTGTTAAAAATTGCAGAACAATAAAACGAAAGAAATGAAACACGGTTTAAATTGAAACGTTTAAGAAAAATTTCGTCTCTTCCAAGATATTTGATAAAAAAAAATCGTTACAAGAGAAGTAAATGCTCAATTAAAAAAAATAACTGGTTAAAACCCTTACAGAAATTTAATACTGACCGATACTGAAAGACAGTAATTAACTACTTATTTTAAATATTAAGAGCATTGTTGTTTAGTACTTCAAATAAGTAATTAATTACTGTTCTTCAGTAATAAATTGATCAGTATTAGATTTCTGTAAGGGAATCATAAATATACTTTCAAAGCTTTTTTTCTCAGTGCTTTGTTGTCTAATATTTTATTGTTTAGTAATATTAAAAAATTCCAAATATCTGCTATAAACGCTCAATGTAAAACGTTACGAGACTTCTATTTGAATCGATTTCCTCATTTCGCGCGCTTTAACCTCTTCGTGCCCTGAAATTCTCGCTGGGTCGACCCTACAGAGAAATATTTGATTTTGAATGGGATGCATCGGGGCGATTCCGCGAATATAAGGCGGTTGAATGGTATACATAATACACTCCCAGTCGCATCCGGGCTAAGGATTGGTTGGAACGCGGCCAGTTGGCCGCGACCCAATCCGTTATTTCATTCTTTTCGAATCCACCCTCTGTATACCACCGCGTGCTCACTAGCCCCGCAAAACCACCCAGAGTGCACCCTACGCGGCACCTAGTGCCACACCCACCACTGCCATCGTCATCGATAACAGAGCATGTTTCGTCTTCCGTTCTGTTTTTACCGCCAAATGAATTGCACGACTTCACAGACGCGTGCGTTTTTGCTCGGATTTTAAAAACGAACTTTTTACGCTAAAGTTTCACATGCATTTATGGCATCTGAAAAAATACAACAATCTCTTTAAAATGGTAAAATATGTAAAAATATTGTCGAATTGAATACTATTAACTATTATATATCTCTTTTTTCTTCTGATCGGGATCAAATAAATACGATTTTGTTTTTACAGTTTTATTTTATTTTAGCTGCTCTTTACTGTATTCAAATTTATTTTGATTCTTATACTCGCTTTTCATTTTCATCTCATCATTATGAGCTTTATCCAAATTATTGTTCATAATGCAATCGCACAATTCTCAATATTATCAGATTATCATCTACATTTGTTTCTTTTGAAAAGATAAAGTAAGATTCGATAAGTGTTGATATAATGAATAATAAAATTTTATTAAAAAATTTAATCGAACACACAATAAAATCTTCTTACGAAAATTTTCAATTTAAAAATGTTTATTGTCAAACTCGCATTAATAAACGGATCCGCGAGATATTATTTTCCGATTTTCTTTCTTTTTTTTTTTGCATTACGCCTTCACGCATTTTTACCGCTTTCGTTTCTACACAAAAGTTGCGAGAAGTGTTGAGAGGCAAAAAATTGACCTCACGTTCATGTTCCTTTGCACGAACGTTCGTTTAACGTGCGCGCTCACGGTATACGGCAAACAAGAGCGTAATAAATGGCGAATGGGGTAAAAGACCACACGGGCATATTGATTTCGCGATGCAAGCGTTATCCTCGTTCCGTTCACCTATGTGCGATCAATCTTCTCATTTCTGCATGTAACCTCGTATGCGTGCGGAACATGTATCCCGATAGAATTTTGCAACTTTTCCTCTGTTGTGCGAGTTGACTAATAATACATTTGAAACATCAAAAATTGCAGAGAAAGACTTGCAGAGCTTAATTAAATAAATTTGAGATTTTATTTATCATCATTTATCATATTGGTTCTTATATATATTTCATTTCATTGATATTATATAACGTACATATTTTTAAAAATAGTTTTAATATTTTAATCAATACGGATCAGAAAGAAATCCAATAAACAGCAGAATAAAACCATATCACAATTAAAAGTATTTTTTTTTAATTAAAGCACCGTGACGTGAAATAATAACTGTAGAGATTTCAGAGAAAACATATTGTATCATTGTTGAATTAAATTTCGATTATTGCGAACGTTTTGAGGAAAAAGGTTGATTGCGTACATCTTTTTCAGCGATTGATTGCAATTTGGTAGACGTCGGTCATCAATGTACGGGCATATTATTACAGGATTAATGTGTTATATAGAATTTATGTTCTCTGTCAAAAACCGAATATTTTGTGAATTATTATTCATCATTGATTCACAAAATAAATATTAAAATTCAAACTCATATACAAGAATCGCGATCGCTAGTTATTATTGCTAACTGCATACTGATATATTTGCGATCATCAATTATGAAAAATTGAGAGAGGTAATTTATGGTTGTTCAAACAAATGTTGCCGCGATGCTCGCGGCGGCACTGCGAGCAATTTTAGAGAGAATTCGAAATTTTGCATTCCACAAATATTTCATAACGTTTCCGCTACATTTCGTTAATCTTCGCGTTTTCACCTGCTCTGCTTCGTCGGCGGCTCAATGATAACAATTAGAAACTGCAATCGTGACAATTGTCGTCGCATAGTAGGGCGCTCTGAATTAAACTGCAGTTTCATTCCCCGACGGCGGCGAAGTCATTGTCGATTTGAGGCTCATTCGTACGATGTTACTTCCGCTGATGTAAACGCGTTATTGCCTGGCGTTTGGCAAAGTCTTTTCCCTTGAGATACTTCGCGAAGGTGTTCTCGGGAAGATCGTTCCGCACTCGTGATTCCCGCGACGTTTCGGAATGAGAAATGATCCTGGGGGTTATACGTCCGTATTATTCTCTTTCACTTTTCCTCAAAAGTTCAACTCTTTAACGGAGAAGAGAGGTAAAAAATAAAGAAAGAGATCGAGGTGAGGAAAAATAAACGATGCGAAAAAACGCATTTTCTAATATACAGTTACGCGAAAGAGTTGTTGAATTTATAATGAGATCTGCTTTCAGTAGCATTTCATAAACTGTAAATATTCCAACGAAGTTTATTTCTGGCTTTGCAATAAATTATGAACAAAACGCACAATGATCACTGATTTGATTGCGTTCTTCCCGACAGGAATTATTGGAATATCAAAAATTGTTATTTGTGTTATTATTAAAAAGGTCACATTGTTGTGATAAATTCTTGATAACGTCAATAGCACATGTATCTTTATAATTCTAATAATTTGAGATACATATGGATTCCATGTCATATCTGTATTTTAAAACAAATATAATAAATTATACATGTATATATGTCGTTTTAACAATTCAATATATTCAAATAATACTTATTTTCTTCTAATAGACCGTAGCCAGTTGTATACCATTAAACTTAACCAAAGCTAAACTAGTGGATTGGCAATCGTATTTCCCGACAGATTAATACGGAATAACTCTTGTCACAGACTATCGGAAACGACCTATTTTCAATACCTCGCAATTACCACAACCGCCAATTTCTGTTTTGTATCGGATAGTACGTTGTGGGCAATATTCTGGCTTTTCATAACTATTATTGGCATCAATAAATACATCAATAGATATATTTATTGATTTTTATTGTTTTTATGTCAAATAATCCAATTTTTATGTCAAAAATTTGATCACATCGAAATAAAGCAAGAAAAATAAATTCAACATAATGCATGTCTAAGATTTATACATATTTACTGTAGATTTTTATTTTATTTAAAATTATTTATTGTGAATTTCTCATAAAACGAAACTGATAAAAATTATTGTTATATTTTTAATAACTATATGTATTTTAATAACTTAGCTAAACTTAACATTTTTAGAAATGTTAGCATTTTAAAACATTTCCATATTGTTTCACAGAAAACATTAAATACGTGGAGATGTACATACTTGTAATTTTGACAGAAAATAATTTTTGAACTCTCTAAATGTCTTGAAGTGAAATCTCACTCTAAGAAAGTGAAAATACAGCCGTTTTTGGAGAAGAGTGAAAATATTTCATTTCTTGAAAAAGACAATCTTCTCCAAAAATGACTGCGTTTTCACTCTCTTAGAGTGAGATTTCACTCCAAGGAATTTAGAGAGAAGATGGCTTAATTTGGTGATTATGTAATTATATTTGCAGCGAAAGATAATTGCATGCTATGTGTAATGCGCACCATCGAGAAAGATACAATAATAACCGCTATTATTCTAATAAAGCTTAAAACGTTTAACCTACTTGCGAAAAATTTACTGCTGAGTTTCTTATTATGATTCACTTTTGAATATAGAGATAAAAAGATGCATAAATCAGTTAAGAGAGAGAGTTTAAAATTTATTCTTAAAATATTATTTTACCAACGCAATATAGTTTGTTATAATATTTAAATTGTAACATATAGTTACACATATTTCCATTTCCAATTACTTACTCTTTTAATATCTTCAAATTAGATGCTAACAATTTCAAAATTGGAATAGAACTTTTAGAAATATAAATTCCAATGCTAATAAATCCTGAAAACGAAACTCAAATGTGAGACAATAATCTACTTATCGAAATTATTTCGAAGAGTAAAGAATATAATGTAAGGCATGCTTTTACTTTATAAGTAATACGTTATTAATACTTCGTAACGGTTGGCATACGATATTTGGAGAATTTATTTATATCGCGCTATGTTTGTACAGGATCGTTTTGTCATTCGCGTGGCGATATTCGTCGAGTAAGCCGCGCCGCGAGATGCTCCGTATGTCACTATTTTTTGAAACGTCATTGTGACAAGTACCGCAAACCTGATTATTGCTCACAAACAAATAGTAATAAATTAATTCATTCATTTAAAATAAAAAGCGATAGTTATAAATCGAATGTTATAAAGTATTGCTTTACGATGTTTATGGATAAAGATTATTTCTTCATTCTTGGAATGGAGTATACCTGATATTGCACTTTGACTTTTCCATTACTGTAATTTGCTTTTTGTCATTTTCGAATTAAAGGCGAATTAGAGTGATGTGTATGATCAACGTGATGCTACAAATGCTTCAAAGTATTCTTTGATTAGTTAATTAGTAAAATTCTTTTAACTCTTCATGTGAACCGCTGTTTTTTACTAACATTGTGTGAACTGTGAGTCATGTGCGCCAGAACCATATTTCTCCTAATAAATCAATAGTGAAAAATCGAAAAAAGATTTTTTTGTATTATGTTACATCTACTTTATATTCCAACCGGTTTTAAACTCAGATATTACGTTGTTTTTTTATATAACAAAATACAAAGGAAAGCACTGAAATTTTCTATGAGTAAAAAAAATCATAATTTTTTAATTAGGGATGCACCGGATCGTAAAATTACCGGATATCGGATATCCCGACAAAATGTTTTATAAAAAAATTTTTCTGTGGAAGAAGATTCAAAGGAATCATCTTCATCAGCACTTTATACATCACTTATGTCACTCAGGACAGCCTCAAAGTCCGCCTCACTCTCCGAAGCTTCGTCATAAAATATTTCAGTTTCTCTTAATTGTAAAAGTCGTTCAATTTCTTCGCTGGATCTCGATATTGCTGTATTTTTTGCTAACACGGTGTGAACGGAACGCTCGCGACTTTACTTGCTCACAGGATCACAACAAATTGACGAAAATCATATGGTCGTCTTTATATCCTCACTACACTACCTACCTTTTTTAGATTCCTTGATCCCTTTCCTAATCTATTGCAATGCTACAGCTATTTGAAATTTTGACTTCCTTAAAAGACTTACTGCTCACACGCAGAGTTAATTGGTCAATCAAATGCATTAAAGCATTTATAGTGAGACTTTGACCGCACTCTTTATAATAATTAAAAATATTTTGGAACGATTGACATACGATGTTAGAAATTTGTTCATATCACAGTGTTTACAGGATCGTTTTATTATTCACGGCGACACTCAGCGGGTAGGCAGCATCGTGAGAGCATTACTCGTACGCTTCGTACGAGTAATTTTTTTTTTTTAATGTTGTAGCAAGTACCGCGATTATTGCTCACAAATAAGTACTAATAAATTCGCATTTAACTAATAATTTCACGATTAACGATTTTTAAGCGTATCGAAGTAAGTTACGAAACATCGTTACATAATTATCGATCATCAGTCCTCGTTAATAAAAACTTATGAACGAGACGGTTACGGATCTGAATATTTCCACATTACTTTCCATATAGCGTTTTACAATCGATCCAGTAGATACTGGGCTAGTACTGCCATAGTTCAGATACTGGCGCAGTACTGGTTAAATACTGGATGATAGTAGACTTAGATCCAGTAGACAGATGGTACTGGCCTGTTTATCATTTTAGCCAGTCATTTGTCAGTGATGGCCCAGTACTGATTGACAGAACCTTTGTCGTCAGTTGACAGTCGTAGCGTTGCAGGCTAAGCGTTGGTTTCGTTCTAATTGCTGGCGTCTTACTGGCGATCCTGTATGGGTTATATGTATACGTTAGGTATTTTGCACAATATATTCATTTAAAGTGGAAAGCAATACTTATAAATCGAATGCTATAAAGTATTGCTTTGCAATGTTTACGAACAAAGATTATTTTTTTATTTAT
Source organism: Mycetomoellerius zeteki (assembly GCF_001594055.1). Classification (NCBI taxonomy): domain Eukaryota; kingdom Metazoa; phylum Arthropoda; class Insecta; order Hymenoptera; family Formicidae; genus Mycetomoellerius; species Mycetomoellerius zeteki. The sequence continues at coordinate 308,019 of NW_017256062.1, forward strand.
TCTTGCAGCGAATATATTCATGTCATACTTGATTTTCTCATCACTGTACCTTGGTTATCATTTTCTAATTAAAGGCGAATTAGAATGATGTATACAAATCGACCGATGGATGGTGCAGTCGAAGTTTTACTACAAATGCTTTGAAGCATTTGATTAACCAGTCAGAAGAAACAATTTTAACTAATTGGCCAATCAAAGAATTCTTTAAAGCATTTGTAGCACTATGTTAACCATATTTTGAACAACATCGAGCAACAAAAAACGGTAGCGTATCGGTTTTTTAATAATACCTGTATTCCGCGGGATTTATTCTATAAAATCCATCAGTTGGCAAATCGGCGAATATGTTTTCCGATATTATATTGTGCGTATTCAAATTTCTCTACGGGCTTCTCTTTAATTCACATATTTATTCTTTTATCCTGTAATATAAGATAGTAATTTAAAATGATCTAAAAATTCAGCATATATTATTTGTTACTTACTGGTATAATGTCCGACAATCGTGTATTGCGGAGTATTGTAATTAGTAAATGTGCGCGAATTAACCAAATAAGTTTCCGCGAGTGAATTTTCGCGAGTGCGTGAGGTGTGAATGCAAAGATGGAAACTGAAAGAAGGAGGAGAAGACCTAGGAAGCATCGAGCGGTAGATGAGGTGAGCAACTTACTTACTTTTTATACATATATTAGTTGTTACTTGAAAAAAAATGTCTATTTATTTAAAAGACTGAAATAAGAATTATATAGAAAAAGGCTGTTATATTTGTGGAATTTGATAAAATATTATACTTAAAAAAAAGATAATTTTTAAAAAATAGCGAGTTATTTTATTACATATTTACACTGGAAAAAGAGTCTGGTTGCATTGATTGAAAGTTTTGTTAAAAATGGACAAATTAGAATTTTTTAATTATAATTCTAGTTAAGATGATCAGAATTCTGGTTGATCTGATCACAATTTTCTAGTTCCATTTTTAACTAGAAATTTTTCTTAATGTTAAAGAAAGCAAAGAAATAAATAAAAATTTCAAAATGGACAAAAATATTTTTATCAGGATATTATAATTTTTATCAGAATATTAGTTACTTTGAGTAATAATTTAGATTTGTATGTTACAGTTCAACGTAGTAACATATGTGCAGTTCACAACTCCGCTGCTACACATCATAGCGTAAGTTAAATTACTTTTTATTTTATATTGACATAACGAATTTCCGAAAGTTGTATCAAATTATATAAGCGTATCAAATTGTATAACAAAATAAAAATAATGTAGATAAATATGGTATTATAAATTTCGTAAATTCATTTCTCTAAAATGGATGGGCTAAAATAGATTAGAAATAGATAAATGGTTGTTATTTAATTGATTTATTCACGGAATCGCCGTGAATTTATTAATGCATTTTGAGAACGAAACCAGTGTCGGCTTACACTGACTTGCATTATTGACTTATTTTGATTTATTTCTTTGAAGCCTTATTATTCGTGATAGATATTGTTGAAAACGGAACTTTAAAAATTAAGATGTTCGCCAACAGCGAGCGGTGAAGGAAAACTCTTGTAAGATGCATCTACCTTGTCTTCCTGTCATTCATACGCTATAATTTATCACGCATTATATATCTATCGCGTCCGCTGCATGCGGAATGAATTTCAGCTGCTCGATTGTATCCACGATATTTCCAGTACTGTTCGCGCTCGCGAGGCCGAAAAACCACTTAATCTTCGTCGAATGGAACAAGGGTCCGCGGGGTAGATAGGTGGGTTTTGTGAGAAATAGAGAGCAGGCAAAGAAAGGACAGGAAATGACAGAGAGCAGTTGCATTCGGAATTGCATACTGCGAATCGGACTTTCCGGCACGAGCCACCGATATTGTCCGCTGCTCTGGAATCTATGATTTGTTATCCCAATACGTAATTACTAATAAGTCAAGCGGTTTCGCCGAACTGATTTAGGTCCCAATAATCAACGAGTTCAAACGACCGAAATCAGCGCGAATAATCATCGACCACGTTTTACCCGATATTGAGATTGACCATAAAAGCCCGTCAGTGACAGTCAAATCGGAAAAGCTCTTTGGATAAATGATCGATTGCTCGTTACAGGATAGCTAACCTATTTTAACGTGCTCGATGTTGATATATGCATTATATACGTTACATTCAAACCGACATCCTTTAATATTCTTGCATTTTATGCATCATGAACATAAAGAAACTACTACGTAGAAATTACATCGTAAAAATCTTCATGGTGCACATTGTGGACAATCTCATTGAAACATGGCAATCTCGAATGAAGGTACTTGCTCCACGAACGAACAATTGAAATCGAAAGAGAATGATAATTATTAATAATAATAATAATAATAAAGCTTCAATATTAACTAACTTAATATTATTAAGATTATTGTTTAGTGAATTTATTGTTTAATATTATTAACTTTTCGTTTGTAGTTTTATTGATAATTAATAAGTAAATTAATTACTTTCGGTAATCATACGTATAATGTGATAGGTAAATATTAAAATAAATTAAATAATAATTACCATAAAGTTTTATGGTATTAAATTCCAAAACATCGATACGTAACAGATCGATTGTTTCTGATTTATACTTCTAAATGTTAATTTTTTACTTACTAAGCGTTAATTTTTATGTAAAGTTGTTATTTCTTTTATGATTGCGATTTATTTTAGAAACATTAAGAAAAATGTAGGAAATATTTAAAAAAGCACATATCTGCGTTCTGCTTGTGTCGATCAATATCCCTAATTGCAGTCGCGTCTCTTTCTCACAAATTTCTAATACGAACCTAATTCGATCGAGCCGATTAGATACGCTATTGGCAAATTTACGCGCGCATTACCCGCAACCAAAACCTGACCTAGCGGTCGCATTCCAGCGCGTGTTCGTCAATCGGGATATCATAAAAGCTTAGGCATGTCGGTGGATCGACATTCATTATGTATCGGCAAACACGATACGTGCGGTCAGGACAGGGTGGACAGAGATCTGCAAGGCTGGTAGGAAAAAAATGGAAGAATCGTTGACGGATCGGACAGAGGATCGGCATAGAGTTTAATCTGCTTTGGGGCTTGAAATTCAAAATACGCGATGGCTAATGCATATTGCCTTTGGCACCGTTCCAAGTCGCCTATGCAGTCGAATCTATCCCCCAACTCTCTATCTCTCCTTTTCCCTCTCCCAGTCTCGTTCGCCACCATCATATATCTATTCTGCCGAACTCCCCACTTGTGTGTACCCACACCCTTGCCATCCCTTCGCGGCCAGTGTAAACTCATTTTGTCATGCATTAAGCGGCGCAAAGCATCACACTCCTCCTGCAACTTCTCTGTCTCTCGATATATCTATATTTCTACTTCTCCTATCTCTCTCTCATTTCTCATTTCCTCGCTTCAAACGGGTCATGTCATATATACCAGCTCAATGATATTTATGCCATATTAATCGAATATCTCCTTTATATGCACTTTCATATACAAGCATTCTCCTCTCCTTTACCTTGGCATCTTCCCTCATTCTCTTGCCTCGTTGCAGCGTCTATGATGGTGGTCTAAAATTTGTGGACTATCTCGCATAGAACAGCAATCAATTCCGGTGGTCGGTTGTGTGGCGAATCTTAGGAAATGGTGAGCAACTTGTATACGCGGATATCGATTATTTACATGTTCAAAATTGATGTTTCAAATTAATGTTAATATTTCATCAATATTTAACTCACATTAAGGTTATTACTTAAAAGGAATCGGATTCAATGTAAAAGATAAAACATATTATTTATCATTTAAAATGTTAAATTACTTGAATAATTTTCATGAAAAATTAAATTGCGAATATTAATAATATTCGTTTTTATTGTTATGATATGATAGATCAGTAAAATGTCTATTAAACAATTACGTTTATAAATCTCCTATGTGTTATGTAATATAACATGATATAACGTAACGCAACGTTAGACACAAATAAAGTACGTAGTATAATATTAAATACAAATTATAATATTTCTTCAACGTGTGTAAGATTCTTGCGTGACCTTCCCAACCTAAGAAAGAAATTCGACCATTAAGGTGACCCTAAAGACAATTAGTCATATTGGAAAAATAGTACTTATACACAGACGATTTACATGTCATTGACACATCACAACATTAATATCTCACTCACGCATACCACACATACATATAAATTTTCATATAACAATTACGTTTTAATTAGACGTCTAATTAGGTTAAATTGTAAGTACTCCACGCTATTTGTTCATGCAAACTACTAGTCTGTGGATTACTATTTCGTAAGTAGATTGCACAGCTTTTATATGAAGCAAGTGTTGCCATGACGTGACAGCTCTGGAGTGCCATATTGGACTGAGAAATGGTAAAAAGATCTCAATTTTTTGTCGTTCTTAGCCACGTATGTGTTCACTCTACTTCACAGACACGTATTAATACGTATACTTTAATCCTGAAAAAGGATTTTCAAATCAGTAAGAGAGGAAAAAAGTAATTGTTATACAAAAATTATATGGTCTAGTCGATAATATTAGACGACTTTAGGATCCCCTTAACGTCTAATTGAGAGATGCGAGTAGACGGAAGGTGGAAAATTGCGCAAAGGGATTCGATTATCGGCGATCCCAGTACCGTATCGAAGCGAACGAAATGCGCTTAACATACTTAAGATCGTTTGTTCCACCGCTCCAACTAGCGATCCAAATCAGTCTCATCACGGCTTATTCCTATCCGGAAAATGGTCGAAAATTGCTTTTTCGCATGCACACCCATTCACGAAACGTCAGTCGGTATCCCATTATCCTACTATTAAATGCTATCGTACAAAAAGAAATAACTTTATTACTAGAACATTATATATAATATTGAAATTACTTATGTTCATTGAAAGAAATTTGAAATTAATTTTTTACGATCCTGAAAATCATACGTTTCATATATAAATTATAAATGTAATGCAAATTTAAATAATCTTATTTAAAAAAATACTAAAGTAAATTACTCATTAAAAACATTTTATTTGTAATACGAGTTATTACAATAATTTTTATTAATGTCAAATTTTATTTATTGAAATGATATCTGCTGATTAATATATGAATTTATTTAAAATTAACTGCATTATATCAAAAATTATGAAAAAAATTTTTTCCTTATTTTTCGGATTATAAAAAAGATATCTGGCTGTGAAATATAGTCAACTATGGCAGGAATAGATGATGGGAGGTGTGCGAAGGTCATAAAATTTCTATAAAGAAATCCCGTTTATCTCGTCGCATACGACGTGTTAGAACCTCGGGGTTAAGAGGAACAAACATTCTGTAGCAGGCGCTTTTTTTGTCAGCCGGCACGACAATTTGGACCCACTCATAGACCACGAGATTTCGTTAAGTGCACTAAGAAACAGATGTTCTATCGCGGACGACACCCGGCCTCAAATTGTCCTTCAACGACTCTTACTTCCAAAATGCAGTCTGCTGCATTACTTCAACATTCTAAAGTCACAGCGCATGATTTAATGAAACAAACACAGAAAACACACATGTTGAAGAAATAAATTTGTCGATAATTTCAGAAGAAGCAGTTGTAATTTTCTTTTTTATGTAAAGAATACACAGAAGCTTAAACAAACAAATTAGTGGATATACACATAAAAATAATATTCACAGAATTTTTTTGTAAAATAATTTTGCACAGTATTTTTCATTATGGATTGACTGCAAATATTTAAAAAAATTTGTAAAATAATATAGAGTTCGACACATTTCATGTTACGAATTTTGTAATATATGGTTGTAGGATTAAACTTGTTCTAATGTTTCTTATTTTAAGAGTTGTCAATGAAATAGAATTCATGTTTTGTTTTATCGATGTTTCCTTTAATTAATTATATAAAATTAATATATTAGCTTTTAATTCCATGGCTTAGTGGTTTACTTCCACAATTTATTTAACAGTTTTGTTTAAATTCAATTATGTTTTCAATTTCCGTTAATGCTCATCATATAAAAGCCAGTCGATGGGAAACGCACGTGTGAAAGTAGAATGAAAATCATTTAGCCAAACACGCGCGTAAATCGTCGATTGATGGTATCGGTAGCCAATGAATTAGCTTTCCCTTGCACGATGAATCACTGTGATTTACTAGCAACTACGGAGTTGTGTTTAAAAGGATTCACTCTCTGTTATACCATCAAGGGTTGTAAGAAACTCTGAGCGATAGAAGTACATTTCTTAGTCGCATTTACATTTAGATTACTCTGGTACAAAAAAGACGTGTACTTTGATTGCAAAATCATCTTTATTTGCAAAATCGGAAATTGTAGGACATTTTCAAATCTATAAAATATTTTATAAAATATTTTTTAAACCGGGAATCAAACTTCTAAACTTCGAGAGATTCCTATCCCTTCAACTAAAAAAACATTATTAAATCTATGAACGTTATAAATCTATAAAAAAAGTTTTTAAAAATTTTTTTAACTAATAGACGGTAAAATAACAGAATTAAATACTAAAATATTTGAAAGTAAAAATTCTATAAAAGTAAATGACGCAAATCATCAAAAAAATACACGTTACAGTAGTATGATGGAATTTTGATCAGACGGACTGTATGTAATGCTATACCTTTAGTTTACTTTAATTCCATATTTCCATGACTGTAACGCGCTTCAAATGAAATATTTTTTATCTGTTTTATTAAAACTTTTATTATTTATTGTTTTGTTATCATTTTATCAGTCTTTAATATAAAGTTTACTAGAAATTAATAAAAAAAAAAGGATTTTCTTGTTCTATTCAAAACTTGATATCCGTTATTTGTTTGTTGTGAAAAAATATTCCGATTTTGACATAAATATTAGAAGAAAATCTTGTATAATCAATTTTTCAATGTATGTCATATGACCTTAGTAGGTGTAGTTGAACATCCAGTCAAGTTTACTATCTATAATAACATTACTGATTTCTCTTGATATATTACATAACAAATAGGTAAAATTAGTTAGATAATTATTCGATTTAGTGGCCTCAGCTTCAATATTGATAAAATTATGCTCATTATACATGCGTTTTTGTACGAAACGAAAGACAAAGGCATCGCTCTGTCCCGCGAAACGAGGTGTTAATCTTATGTTGACGACTGTTCGGATTCTAGAAAATTTGTTGTAAGTTAACGAAATGCATCTACATATGTTTATCTATTTATTGTCTTGTTTTTCTTCAGTAGATTTTTCGCATCTTTTGTACCTAGTAACTGCGTTACATCTAAATTGGGATGTGCTAAGTAGTTTTATTTCTCAGTTACTAAACAGAGATAATATAACTGTCTAGTAATTATTCAAAAGATACATGAAATTTCTATTAATGGAGTTCCTAGTCTTTTTAGCATTGTATCAGGAAGAATGCTAGAGTACACTTACTTTCATTCTCTCGTAAGGCACGTATCATTATCCCAATTTTCCTTTAATGGAAATGTCGCTCAAAGCGTTGCGTTTCCTTGTGTAGAACACGGATAGCGGTTTGCATTTGCACTTGAACTTGCGAGATACACGGGTGCTCCGCGAATTCGCATGCCCCGAAGTCATCGACAGAGTATGGAAACGTGGTAGCGTGTATGCATTTGCTTGAAACATTAATTCACGACGGATCGCATGGGAAGTAATGTGTCTACTAAACTATTCGCTCTTCCTTTGATCCCCACGCGGGAACATAAAGTACACGGTTGCATTCGCGCTGAACATATTAGATAGGATGTATATTTCATACGACTCGCGATTAATCTTTGAATAAAACAGCGATGAATTATAGTGAGCAAAGTATTGTCCCATGAGCGTTATGCCAATGGAATTATTCAAATAACATCAATCGTTATATGACAAACTATAGTTTATCTGTTACAAATATATTTGATACGCTCTAGTACAATATAACGCAATAGATACACATAGATAAGCTTATCTACTCAAAAATAATATTTATGTTAAGGTGAGATATGTTGAGATCTCGCTGAATTTGTAACTATTGTAGAATATCTCTCTCTCTCTCTCTCTCTCTCTCTCTCTCTCTCTCTCTCTCTCTCTAAATCCAATAAATCTAAAATTTTCAACAAAATATCTCTAACCGAAGCTACCAAAAAAACTTTTGTTCAATTTTGAAATTGAAATCGAATAAATTTTGTATCTCTGTAAATAAAATCGATTTATCGTGTTTAAAAAAAAATTTTTGTTCTGTTTATTAATTCAGATGTACGTAATACTTCTGTAATCTGGGTTGTGTAGGAGAAAGTTAATTTTTTTATTGTAAAACGTGTGAAATATTTACACCGACATGGCAGTTTTTCGGAGCTAACCGCGCGTTACAGTGGAAATTCTCTTGTATTGCCAACGTAGTGTTGGAAGTACTGCGTTTATTTAAAAATGCCGACTTACAAAATATTGTTTGTAAGAGAAACTCGATTTTCAAGAGTTTTTTTTACTGCAACTCGACACAATGTATAAACCAATACACTTTCATTCATTGTGGCGTTTACGCGCCAGTGAAATTCGCGCTTATCCATGGAATTAACTTATCGTCATAGAATTTCTTATAATTTATTGTTTCATGTATATTTTTTTAGTGTACCTACGGATTATCACGGGATTGTAATGTAACTCTGTTTACTACTCTGTTAACTACACTTGCAAGTTATTCTTTCCTCCTATTTTCCAACTTTATCACAATTTATTCACTATGTTATATCAGTATACACTTATGTGTAATTGGTTGTTTTATCTTACTTACATTTTGACTTTTTATGATCATTGTATATAAATATTTTATTTTTTATGAGACATCTGTATGCAATGATATTTATCACTGATTTGATAAAAAATTTAGAAATAAAAGAGATCTGCCTAGGTCTCAGTATTTGTAGAATTGTCATAATTTATAACTTATTATTACTTACAAAAATATTTTTTGTATCACTTTCAACAATAAAATGTAAGCATAGCAACAAATCTGCAATACCAAATGTCATGTCGTCGAATGAATCCGTTTTTGACATTTCGACAGACATTCTCGGAGAATGAACGCGCGCATTTATCACTATTGATATGCGACGAAGCGATCTGTTATATTCTTCTACATAAAATTTTGCGTTGTTTGTTGAAAATTCGTTGGTTCGTTGTTTTCGCCATTCGTGGCAATTTCCCAAGAAAAAAGAAAACCATCAACTCGGTCCCTCGCTTGTTCATGTTCGCACGCCTAGGCCATTCGCCGCAAAATGAATTTTCGCCCCTATCGCTCACCGTTGACGAGTGGTCCATGAAAAATGGCAAAATTGATGGATTGACGGACGAGTAAGAAGCGTAATATCAAATAACGGTTTACTACCCTCCTTGGAATGATCCTTGAGATTTAGAGAAATGATACAGACAGCATAAGCTGTTGCAAGCAGATTTTTTTTGCTTTAAGCATTATTTATTAACAATATTAAAATGTTGTTTAAAAATTAAGGCTATGCATTGCAACGTTACATAGACAAAAGTATTTTTTAAATAAGTGAAAGAAGCTCTAAGTTGGTGAAAAATTCAATCAATATTTTATATATATATATATATATATATAATTTAGCATAATACATTTTTTTACAATAAAATGAACTATCATTATTTTATAAAATAGGAAAATATTTGTTATTATTAACATTACCTTCTGATCCATTTTAATTGTTTTAATTATTATGTAATAAAATCAATGATTATTTTATTTTTTAGTTTAGAATAATCAATTTCTTTGTGGTAAAATAAAGTACAATTATTTTTTAAATAGGGAAACATATATTATTATTAATGTCACTTTCTGATTAATTTCATGTTCATCGCATCCAGTTTGTGTAAATGAATTTAAATAAACTCACAATGTGAGTTAAAATTTCTATTTTAAAACAATTATCGTTAATTATTTCATGAACGATATTTAATTGAAGATTAACATATGACATGTAATTGATCGGGATCATCATTAATAATGAGCTAAACAAACTGTGGAATCGGAAGAGCGCAGAAGCGCTCCAATGAATAATCGAAACGTGTAGCGTGAAGCGTGAGCTGAATGTGGAAAAATATAAATGCGGACAGTTTTTGATACACCTCCTATGGGATATACTGGGTGTCTTGTCACAGAACATTGAGAAATATTATATTAATTTTTGAATATTCTACTATCGTGTTCATAAATATTAAGACGTTCAAGTACGAGATCTCTTGGGTCTTTTTCGTCTTTCAGTATCACTTAGCCAAGTAGAAAATATATATAAAAGTTACACAATTTTAGAATAACACGGACAAAGTATATTATATACATATAATAATAGACAAACGAATTTAGATACCAGAATAATGCTTATTAGATTTTCTGTAATATAACTGTGATAATATAATTACACGGAAAGAATTTTCTCTTAAAATTTACCCATAAATTATGATAGTCATGGGATAACATTTCGAAGAACTGGATGTAAATCTCTCTCATTCACTAATAAAACTACAATAAAATATAAAATAAGTTTAATTAATTTTTCTAATCTGAAGTGCATGGTAAAAATCTTTAAAATATTATATTGTACCACAACTTCTCTCTCTCTCTCTCTCTCTCTCTTCTCTACCATATTTTCAGGATAAATTTTAAGAGAAAATTCTTTCCGTGTACGATCTGTCCTTTGATAACAAATTCTAAAATCATGTGAATACATTTAATAGGCCGAAGAGAAGAAATACTTTTATCGTTGAATTCGTCTTACTTTGCGCGATTAATTTGACAAAAACGAAAGCTGAGCAATCAGAGTCGCAAATCGCCGAACGAAGTTTTTGCACGGTAACCGCCCCCAGAGATCGATTCATTAAACGTTTCACTTCGCCGGCAAGTTCGTCGGCTATTCGTTTCTGCTAATGCATCGCAAGGCGAAGTTTTAATTCGACAAATACGACGACGATGCAGCGGACACCCGATGCATTACCTACTTAAAGACAATGGCGTGGCCGTAAGCGTTTTCCGACAATGTATTATCGTCAGACGGAGATACTTTCCCTGATTCTTTTTAAATAGTGGCGGTAGCTTTGTTTTTAATACGCGTGACCCAGTTGGCCAGACGTTCCACTTTACATTGCACGTTGCACCTATTTCCGATAGCTTAAAACGAATTTACGTGGTGCATTCGTGATGATCATCCCGAATAAATCATTCGAAACGATGAGACAAACCGGTTTTTCTGGGATTATTTACGGATATATTAGATAATAAATCATAGCGTTTACAGTTAACGATATGTAACTGTAAATTAATAACAAAACGCAAAAGATATATATCGAACGCTCTGTTCGAGTTAGCATTCAATTAGAACTTTTGCGCAAATCATTCTTTGGAATTGCCGTACTTTTAGAGACTTGAAATGCGACGACTCTGTCAGTAAAGACTATTTACTAATTAGCAACGTCTCAGTCACGCTCGAAATACGAGGACAAGTTTGCGTCGTGCGAAACACCGTATGGTAATGCGAACGTCTTTTAACGGCTCGATGTTACTCCAAGTCGTTAACTATTTTACTACATGTTGTAAATGAAATTCACTTTTCGACTACATCGATATTGCGTCGTCATAAAAAATGCACGAAACGTTTCACGACGTCTCCTCCCTTCCATCGCTTTTCCAGTCGCTGTTGAGTTCCGCTTTTCAGTCGTACAAATATACGGAACCAGGGCGTAATGGCTTGCTCCTTTATAAGACTCACAGATACTGGAAATCAAAGTGAGAAAAACGGCTATTGGCCTGGAACACCCTATGTGCAGAATATGCGCGATAAAAATCATCTCAGCAACGTGCACGTGGAGACTTGCACGGATCTGGATGAAAAGTGGAGCACGGGAGAATTGCGCCGTGACGAAGCGACAAAGCAGTTAAGTGATCGATCAGTCCTTAGGTGTGCACCATCTTTGCTACTGACCCCCCGCGAAGCCCCCTCTTCCTGACTGCGTTATATATTACGTGGTCTGTACCACATAATAACGTTGGATGCATCGCATAAAGGCATCGTCTACGCGATGGAGAGCGATTATGACTGGGTGCATGCCCGACAAAACACACTTGCGGCGAGTATATAAAAAGAGTTCACATATACACGACGTCTGCTCTAACCGAAGGTGCATCGCGGTGTATCTCACGTCAAACTTGCATGGTTTTGGCGAATTAGGTTACCACAAATAATAAATAACAAAACTTTTTGCGCTTCAGGCTTTTAGTTTTAAACAAATTTTCGTGGAAGCGGGATTACGGCTATAATTAACTAAAATAACTGCAACTAAAAATTATGAAAAATAGTTCTGGTCATAGTTAAAAAGAAACTTTTTATTATTAAAGTAATATAGTTTACAAAATTGAACAATTGCGAATATTTTAACAAAATTTTGTGTAATTTGAAAAAAGTATAATTCCTAGAATTTTCTGTAGAATTTTTTTCTGAATTAAATATTTACTTTAATAACTCCTTTCTTCTTCCCTGTTTAAAGCGAGTACAATCAAAGAGTTTAATGAACAAAAAAAATGTTTACAATGTCGAGCTATTTGCAATTTAAACGTGCAAAATTCTGATTACAGTCAAGTATAAATAATGAAATGATTATATTTCGTACTTCCTGCATTCTCTATTTGTTGAATGAAACTTTTTTTAATAAAAATTTACTTTATTTATCAGTGAGCACAAAGAGCGAAAATTAAATAGCGGAAATTCTCACCTCGCGAATAAATAATTCACGACGCGAGCAAATTCGTATTGCGAGGAAACGCGTCGAGGCTCGCTCTAAAATAATTCAACGACGTTTTATCGATCAATTTCGAGCGATTCACTTCGAGCGTAAACCGTCTTTGTAACTGACCCGATGACCTGCGATACATAATATGGTCGCACGTTGACGCTGGTGCAATACATACACGCAACTATGTGAGAGACGTTGCACGGTGCGTTTATAAACTTTCTCACGCATGCATGCACACTATGCACGCCGTTCTCACGATTAGATTGCATACAAAATAATGAAAAATTACAGTGATAATAATGTTGCTAACGTGTAATCAACCTTTTATGCTCAATTAATTAACGTATGCCATGTTTTGATACGTTTATTGAAAAATATATACGAGATTGTGACAACCTAACAGGAACTAAGAAAGGACATTTTCAAATTTAATAATACCTATTTAAGTAACTATCTGTATTACGTGATGATGTAATTAAATAGATAGTGTATTTTAAAAAAGTTATTCAAGATGGAATATAATAATGAAGCTTTGGTTCTTTTTCATTCTCTAGAACAATTGCCTTGTTATTTTAAATTACATATCGCGATGAGTTGAAAGCTCAAATTTTTAAGCAAATTACCATAGATTAATTAATCGATTAACTGATGACGCATCGCGGTCGTATATTATTACTGCGCGCCTCGATCCCGCAGTTTAGCGTTATATTATGTGGTTACAACCGTGCAAGGGCAACTATGTGAAACACGCTTACATAATCGATACGTGCGATTTCGGCATATTAATAGCGTAAGCATGTACATGGAATTTACACGAACAATGGCTCACACCGACAATGTGCTTTATTAAAAGTAGAGGAGTAAAAAATACATAAAGTACGTCGTTATTGCCATTATGAGATTGGTGGTATTTTAATATTCACAGATGACATCGATAAAATTATTACTATAATCTCTATTAATGTAATATAATCTATATCATCAAATTACATTTAAATACGGAACTGCATTATTTTAAATTGATATTTTATTGTCACTCTCTTACTTTCTTATCTATATTCTATTTTTTCTATTTTTTCGCGTAATTTTATTATACTGAATTTTCGTTAATTAAAAACAAAAGCAATTAAAATATGCGTTTATAAATCTTTTTCTTCGATATCTTCCATTTTTTTATAAATTTTTTGTATGATATAATCTTTTGTATGTTGTGTATTATTTATAATACATACATAATTCTTACATTAAATATTATAATAATTATAAAACATAGATATATATGTATATTTAAATAAATGTTTTAATTACATTGTATTAAAAAATTGTTTCTGGTATTTTTTTTATTTTGAAAAAACGTTAATTACATTGAATATTTTATATGTTTACGTTCTCGTGATTTCGTCAATTAAAAAAGTATGTGAGTTGAGCGAGTTTATCCTCGTTTTAAACTGCGTTCAGTAAACGCCAATATGCAAGATAAATGTTAAATTTATCGGAACGTTTCATGGCTTTGCCATCCGTTCGGAGAGAGCATATTTTTTTTGTTAGTTTTAAAATATCACGATGTTGTAAATGGATGATGATTGAATTCAATCAGTATTTTTATAGGTTAAATGCCGTCGTAAAAACTATAATGTACAACTGTAAGATAGTAGATTTACGATTGGTGACACTTTTTAATTTATAAGCGGCATTTGTTAGCCAATCGAGAGAAAGTTTCTTTGTCACAAAATCTCTTCGGAAGCGTTAGTGAATGAAAACAAAAGTGACTTTCGCATATCTTATGTTTGATAAACATTACTTTATAACATTTGATATATTACGTTTATTTACGTATATTACGTATTAATATGACATAAACGTCATATATCAAAAACAGAAATCTTAAAATACAGTTGAAAATTACAATATAAATTAATATAATTTATTAGAAATGCTGTTAATTTAGTTCTGCATAATATTTCCTTAAGAGTTAAAAACAGATGATGAATTTTTTTAATACATAGACTATATTTCAAAATTCACTGTCAGTGCTGGAAATCTATAGCGCATGTAACTTATATAAACTATAAATTTTCAACGCTGGCAGTGAATTTTGGAGCATAGCCGTAGAATAGGTATGTTTGAGTTCCTGATTTATTTTCGATTTCTGAGTTTAGCAAATACATAAACTATTACTTAATATTAAAATAATTTTGAAACGCGAAAAGTTATTTCGTATAAAATCTTATTTTAAGAGTATATCATTCTTTGCTTTAAAAATATATTTGCTACATGCGGTAGAATATGAAAAATGTAAATGTATACGTAGGAAATTTTAATAAACACAATGTAATTTTATATTTACCTGTTATACATAAGAACGTCAGGTTTCCATAACCGACTCGGCGGTATTCTAAGGTCTCGTACCCCTCCATAGTCCGAAACGTTCCATCTCATGTTTACATCATTCCATTCCTGTAATTAAATGAAAATTATACAAAATCATGTAAAAGAGAGTTACAAGAAATTTCTTCGTCAGTTATCAAAATAGTATTTAAAATGATGAATACTGCACTTTATTTAAAAAGTTTTAGTCTAAATAATGTAAACTGGAAATGTGCTTTATAAAATATATTGGAAATTTTACACTCGACAGCCTTCGTAACTGTTTTATTTTGAAGAACTTCTTTCATAATTGCAATTTAATAAGTGAAATGAAGTGAACTAAAGAATCTTTAAGTTAAATCGAACATTTTACACAGTCACTGAAAAGAACACGGACGTCGACACATATATTTAAAAATTATGCTTGAATCACTGCATTCTCTCTAAAACGATGTTGACATTATTGATTTTTCAAACAGTAAGTGCCGACCTTCGCTTTTCATGCAAATATTTTAGATTACATCGTATATGTCAAGTAAACACTACAGCATTTCAATTTAATTCTCGTCTAGGGAATTTACGAATGTGTTATTTCGCCAGACGAGTTTCGTCCTTTTGCTCCTATAAAGTGCGCCTTTGGGAAGTCACATTACAGACGCGCTGCTCGCACAAGCAAAAATTCGATAAATTATTTTTAGTATCTTTTGTTGTGTATTTGTTTAATTTCTTTGATTCTTGCTACAATTTAAAAATAACTTTTTAAAACAGTTTTTAACTTTTGTTAAGGAGAAAAATAATGCAGTACTACTAAAATAGACATTAAAAAAAGTTTCCAACAAAATCTTTTAATGAAAAAAATCTGAAAGTAGTAATAATTTAAAAAAAATTTAATTCTGTGTAATAATCTACATACAATTTTAATTTATTACGGTATACTTTTGAAATTACGTGAACAGTAGTTGTTATATTATAACAGACAACGCATTTTGTTGGACACACCGGATATGATGGCGCTATGTCTGCTAATACTCTTCTCGTAGTTTTCAAGAACATTTTCCGAACTTTCCTTGTGAGTTTGCGTGGCCGAAGCGATTTAGGAGCTTCGAAGTATTCGTGCCTCTCACTTTGAATCTGTAGTCTTTCCTTTCTTCAGTGAAGCGGAAATGAAAAAGACAGGATCGATCCGACTAACGTGGCCGTAATAGGTCGTTCCGTGTTATTTTGACCGTATTCTTTCAAGAAGATTGTTCCAGTCACGAGATAAAGTCGAAGAATTAGAAGAAGAACGTGACAGTGTATATTAATGACGTTTTAATATATACCAATTAAAAGGATCCATTTCTTTCTGTTATCGACTTTTCAAACTACGTTTCACCCATATTTTTCTTCCTCTTATTTCAATTTTTCTAAACATTAGCGGAAATTTTCATTATTTATATCCATTAGACTTTCCATCATGTCACGTCAATTCGTAAGATATAGTGACAATCTATTGTATTCTTATCTAATCTTTTACTACATTTACGTTGAACATCATTGTGATTCATGTATATCGTACGCACGGACGGAGCGAACCCGTAGGTTGACCTAATAGTTATAGTAAATGGGGCAGAAATACGACTATACCAAGAAAAATGGCCGAAAAGGTTTCCCAAGATTTCCCAGAAGGTTTGCCAATAAGATGGCAAGTCTCGTATTGATACTATCCTCAAAGTCTGGTATGCAGCAAGCTTGAATGATTTGGTCGCCTGTCAACTGTCATACTCGTGCCGATTAGTCACTGACCTCGATTGATTAGCTGCTGATGGAGTGCAAAGCCAGATAATTAATAATGGCACGTGGTTCAGCACGGTGGTTTGTGGACTTGCCATGCATAAATCATTATTATAATTGTTTTGCGCGAGTAAAAAGATTGATGCGGCTAATTACCGCTGCGTTAATTCAATTCCTGCCGTCATAGAAAAGTCTCCTAAACTCCTTTTATGTATGTAAATAATTTCTTAGATGTAAACAATGATAAAAAAGGAGTAAATAGCCATACACAGGATCTACGTAGCGAAAGTCATTTATTAAAACTTATCTCGTTAACAAATTTACTCTCTTTTATATCCTCTCCTTTCCTATACTTTAATATAAATAGAATTGTACGTCAAGAATGTCACAGACAAATCAATGTTGGCCTCAGAAAATAAATTTCCGTCCTGATTAACATAAGGATTATATATTAACGATTTCAAGAATTGCTAATAGGAGAACAGGTATGTTAGAATAAATAAAAAAATTTTCTTGCAAGCACAAAACGGTATATTAATTAAAATACTAATTTATTAATATATCAATAAGTAATAGAGCTACGAGCCAAGGTTAATATACATGGTCAAAATTAAAAATAAAAATAAAATAAACATACAATAATTTTAATATAAATGCCGGCAATAACAAACGTTTCGATCTGCATCGGATCATTCTCGAAACGTTTGTTATTGCCGGCATTTATATTAAAGTTATTGTATGTTTATTTTATTTTTATTTTTAATTTTGACCATGTATATTAACCTTGGCTCGTAGCTCTTTTAATAAATGACTTTCGCTGCGTAGATCCTGCATGTGGCTGTTTACTCCTTTCTTTCATTATTTATATTTATAAAGTCACGTTAGAATTATTAAATTTCTTAGATGAATTTAAATACAGTTCGACGTCTACAAACTGATAAGAAAATTATAACAAGTAGCATAAAAATATAATGGAGTGTTGAATATTTTTTATATATTAGAGTTATCAACTTGTATAAAAAAAAATCGATTGAAATATAAATTAAATATATTTATACTTTAAACATCTTTAAATATTTCAATGAGAAAAATTGTTTAGCGTTTTAAACTTTTATTTATTTGGCTCAAAGATATTAAAAATTTTTAATTTTATCCAACGTAAATTCACGTATTCATCCAATAATTTATCTATTACTGTTTTGTTTTCTTTGTCTTTGGATACTCTTATTTTCCACAAGAAAAAATTGAATCATCGAGCGCAGCTATTGAAGGTAAATCCTGCGCTTTTAAGAAAGTATCTTGTCGACCACAGGGTAAAGCTATTTCGTGTTTTTCCGGACGATTCCGATTCTACCTTTTGCACGCGATATCGCTTCTCATCATCTCGTTCTATGAAAGGTGTTAGTGCCAGCAACGATGCTTTCTCTATAGACATCTTCCATAGACGAAACAAATACCGACAATCTCGTTTCGCACTTGGCAAACCGTTCTCGAAGAATGCGGCCTGAAGATACAGGAGTCGACGAGCCGGATGCCGTATTTCTTTACTGGATACAGGATAAAAGTCACGGGATCAGAACAGAACGAAATTCCGTTGTAAAGTGTATGATTTCTCGAGTCACGCAAATTCCGAGCGAAGAGGTGAATGTCATTTACAATTCGCGCCTTTTGAAATACGACTTATTTTCTGAGATGATATTTCTACGAAAAAGGGAATTTTGATGTATTTTGTCCAGATAAAAGTACACATGGAAATATCGTTGTTTCATGTGTTATATCATTATTATTCTTTGTATCGTATTCTGGTATTTTATTAGTATTGCATATATATTTATTATTATTATTATTATTTATATTATATATACATATATTATATTTATTATATATATTATATTTTTATAATTCTGATTTTTCTTAATTGTTACATAATTTTAGAATAAATAAAATCTACGCAATAATTTTTTTAGTCGTAATCTCTAATTCATAGAAAAAACAGTCTTTTTAACAGTTAAGGTGTTAAATCGCTAAGCTGTTAAATCGCGCATTAAAAACACAAGTAGCCCGATAAAAGTCGGACGTAAAATAATCCAAAGATAATGAAAGAGGAGCGAAACGGGAAGCTAGAATCTCTAATAACATTGCAAGCATCGAAGTGTTCTTCATCTTATACCTTGCTATACTATTACACAACTCGCGAGTAGGAGAAAAAACAAGATATAAAGTAGTATATGGTAAGGTAGATAGATGTAATTATGTATATACATATATATGTTAAAAAGTTAGGTAATGAGATAATTATGATACTCTATGTTAAGTTTATTTAATCATGAATGAACGGCAATATTGAAGTACATCAGTAGTTTAATAAATTTAAAAATATTTCAATCTTTTTGATTAAAAAACTTTTTCTCAAATATTTCTTACGAAGTAAAGCTCCATATTTTTAATATGGAGTCGCTCGTCAAATGCAACGTATAATCTTTGATTTACCACATCAAAGACGTGATTTATTCCTAAGTAAGAATTATATAACATTATCAAATTTACATCTAATATAATAATTAATATATATTAATATATTTCTAATATATATTTATATATTTAGTTAGAGAAGAAAATATCTATGTGCGAGATATCAATTTATATTTCATTAAAATCAAAGCAGGGAATATATTCGTCAAGCATGCATTTCTGCATGATAATTATACATCGACGTAGGCGAAAAGTGGGAACTCTCGTGTAGTTCAGTGATTTGCATAGCTAATCCGGTCTTAGTTAGCATAGTTTCGTAGAACGTGGCCTAATATTCCTGTGCATACTATATAATTCTCGTTCCTGCGATATTCATAAACCTGAAATATATCTATCATACTATCTTTGCCACTCCTGTGACGTGACTCAAGAATCGATTATTTATTTTCTCATTATGAAACTTTATTAGAATTTGTTAGAATTGATATTATAGATCTTCCGTTTCGAATGTTTGTGAATTTAAATATTTTGTGATATTATCTTTTTTCACTTATAAAAAATATTATTATATTTTGTAACAATACAGATAATATTTCTTAAAATTTTGTGATAACTTACGAGGGAGTCGTCGAAACTGACGTTTGCTGATTTTGATGGGCTTTGGATATTGATCATAAAGCTTAAAAAAATATTAGACCTATATTTTTTATCTACTTATCTCAAGATTTAGAGGTCAAAACAACCATTGGGGATAAATTTAAAAATTTGACGTTTTCAAAAAACATGAATACACCATTATAAAATATCATAAAGCTATTGTATAAAACATTTTTTCATATGCCTCATAGTTTTGAAGATATTCGTTGAAAATAAAAAAATACGTTATTTTCGAGGAATTGTTTCGAAATCTCTAAATCTTGAGATAAACAAATTTAAAAAAGATGTGAGTAATATTTTTTAATGCTCTGTAACATATCCAAAACCCATCAAAATTAGTGAGGGCAATTCCGTCGATTCTCTTGTTAGTAGATTTATCTACTATTTATTGTTTTAGACGAATAATTTAACTATTAATATTATGAGAGAAAACGTTATTTAACGATGTTAAAATATTTCCATAAAAATACAGATCACACTTTACTCGCGTTGTGATATGTAGGTGCCTATAATTTATGCTTTATATAAACATTATTCAGATAAAAATATTTTTTTCGTAAATTATACTATATCGGAATAACTTTTTTTACTCTTATCGAAATAACGCAAACACATAAATACATTTTATTTTAAGGAAAACGTTTTATGAGTGTACATCCATTACCATTCTAGAGTTGCCCGAGACAGTTATATCGAGAACATTCCAGCGCGAGCGGTGTTGTAAAAATCAAGAATAAAATAATGGGGCCATCCTTCTTATAATAATAATTACGTATCTGAAAGATATACGCTGGCACCCGCAGAACGAAACATAGCGAGACATTATCGCGTGCAACATTTCACTGGAGGATCGAGACAAATGAGGAAGCTTAATCGAACCGCCAGCCAATTCGCGAATTCTTTCTTCCTGGAATCCGCACTTTTTTTCCTAGCTGAACGGTTTCAACGACATGAAAACTAGAGCGACGAGAACGAGACATTCTCGTGGCGGAGTCTCCCCGGAGATTTAATCGAACGTTCACATTTTAAACTCGCGAATTAGGAATTCGAGTAATTTCGATTACCATCGCGGCACAGATTCACGGAATCCCGTTCGCCATTTTATCGCATAGTAACCGAGAAGTACATGGAGGACAGCTATGCTGGTAGTTGTCATGGAAAGAACGATCTATGGCGCCATCGTCATGTCGTCGCCGATCCCTCTTATCGCTTTCGCTTCCCCTCGACGAAATTGTCAATTAAAGTAACGAACGACCAAGAAAGTAACGAACCTCTTTGAGAAACGTGATCCACGTGATCCTCACGGATTAAAGTTAAGATTGAAGAAAAAAATAGAAGTGGAATGTTCTCTCTCTCTCTCTCCCTCTCTCTCTCTCTCCCCCCTTTTTTTCTTATCACCGGATATATACGGTATTCTAGAATTGGCGAACAAAATTCCTCTAATATTGGGTCTACAATAGGAGTTGTAGACGGTCGTAGGATCTTAAGTCGTAGGAAATTGGCGAATCATAGTCGATTATTCACCTCCTTTGACTGTGATTAGTCAATTTCCTACTACTTAAGATCCCACGACCGACTATCTATGACTTCTATTGTAGACCCCGTATAAAAGGAAACTGATTGCGAATTCCATAAATATGACGCTGCTGCATTTAACTCTTTCTTAGAAAGAATGTTAAATAAAGCTGCTATACCTACTTCTTTTTAATGCATGATTTCTTAATAATTAAATCTGACGTTAAAGTTTGTTATTAATTTATATCTCTAGAGTTTAATTTTAATTTTTTTTTTGTAAGTTTCTTTTCTTGGCATTTTGCTTGAAAATTATAAACGCTTTGTTATTTTCACCAGTGAATTTTACAAACGATATACTAATATAACAAGTATACTTGCAAATAAGGATATTTCCCAGTAAACAAGAAAGGTTACAAAACATTTCAGTAACGTTGCAGTAACGTCACAACTTTGCTGCAACGTTCCTTGCTTAGTGGGTTTATACTAATTCAGAAACAATCTATAAAATTTTAATAAAGAAATTATTAAATAAAGCATTTATAAACACACATTAAACGTTTTATTGGAATTTCACCATAATACAAAATAGATACAATATTTAGCATTACTTAACCTAATCATATTGAAACTTTAGGTACATTACTCGGAGAATACAACGATAATGCTTGAGATCGCAATCGTTTTAGTTTATTTCACAAGATGTTAATTAATGACCGCATTGCTACGTGGTTAAGTTCCGGACTGGAAACCTCTTAAAGTGTCTACGTGCGTTGCAAACCAAACCATGACGATCCATTTTAGCTCTATCAGCACGTATTTATGCTAGAGGAGTGGTCGAGAAGATAACGAAATGATTTTGTGGTAAAGGATATGAAATTGGTATAAAATAATACCCTACATACGATGGCATTAGATAAAATAGATAAATGAAATAAATATTGTAAAATAATTACGATAACGTGCTTTTTACATTTTATTATTTATGACTGCGTAAGGGAGACGAATAAATTAATATTATAAATCGAGAATTAATACTCGATAGTAAAAAAATCAGATGCTTTTTATTATATCATACATAAAATTTTAGAATATGTACCTATATGCATTACTTTTGCCAGAATTTTCATTAAATTGTCAAAATGATCATGGAATTTAGTTTAACGAAACTAGCGTCCTGTTCAAGTATTTCGCTTTGTAATGTTCTTAAGACGAAGACAAATCATGAGCTTAGCAACTAATAGTAAGTCTTCATTCTCTTTGCAAAGGATGCCATTACGACGTCTTCCGAACCTTATACAAAAGCAAAAGATGATGAAAGAGAGTACTACGTCATGAAATAACATTATCGGGATGTGTAAATTCTACACTGTGTAGAACATGAGTTTGTATGGTGGCATTTTTATTAAAAAGACTGCAATGAGTTTTTCTTCGCTGTAACAGACCGCGTTCTAGATTAGTAATGAAAAAGATAATAAAAAGTACTCCGAAAAGCTGCATATTCTACAGTAGTAGTAGTAATAGTAGTAGTAGTAGTAGTAGTTTGAGAAAGCTTTTTGAATAAATGTGGCACTGGCGTATCCTTTACGAAAGTTTCATTTCAGTTCTCTTTGTACCTCGATTTGTTTGTCTAACACTCAACTGTACACCTTACGTACATTAAGTCCAGAATATCGAGAACATAGAGAACGTATTTTTGATTTTGCTATCTTTTTAATACAATTTTAAGTACATGGAAATAAAATGTAAAAAACATACATCAAATTTTTGTTATATACACATATATATATAAACTTAATAATAAAATCATATTTTTTATCTTCGATCATATTTAAATAACTTGATGCTTTTCTGATTGTAAAGGGATTAAAAACAAGAAGGAAAAGCCAAGAGGTCTTGTGTCATCACATTCTACCATCGGGTGGTTATCGTGGCCGACGACAATTTACCACGGCACAACCATTTTGGCACGTGTTATCCCTGGGGAAACGGAGACTCTTTTATTCAATGCCCTTACCTATCCATCGAGATTCCCCCTTGGACGTGGATTTAATTTAACTAGACGCTGAAATTCAAGCCACGCTTGACAAACGAAGCGCCAAGTTCGCTCTTCCCTCGAGCACGTAATTTTGTAGGGTACAACAGTTCGGCTATCATTACCTCTTTACTGTTACCTTAATTTTCTCTTTAGAAGCATGTATACAAAAAGAAAAAGAGAGAGAAGAGAGAGAGAGAGAGAGAATAAAAAATATACTTTATACTTTGAAACCTAGGAACTTTACCTGCAATGTTGTGTAAGAATAGAAAAATGAATACAAGTATTCTCAGAATATGTTATGATAAATAAACATGTTGAAATTAATATGTACATTTGTTTCGCGCGGTAAAAAGTTAAAAATATTAAATATTACACTGGCAAAAATTATTTTTTAAGATTATTAATTAAATTTTATAATTTAATTAATAATTTTTAAATATATGGTAATAAAATATATTACCTATTTTGCTAATGTTTTCTTATAACTGCATATTTAAATATCTTTAAAATATAATATTATATAATATATTTCCATAATAAATAAATAATTTCTTAGGACCGTAAATGTGAATTACCGAGAATAGGTAAAATAATATAATATATATATATAATATATTATATATATTTCATTATAAAATAATAATAAAGTGAAGAGTAGATAAAAATTACGTGCATTGAAGTTATACATAAATCGGCAGGAGAATATTATATAAGATAAAAAGCATGCCACACACGCGAGAGAAGCATTTTTATTATCCCAAAACTTGTATAGACATTTTTCAATGGCATTATAACATACTAACATTAATGCTACTCGTTTATTACACCTCATCAAGGTTGCCACTAATAATAATGTAGTCGCGATAGTATTTCATGTAGCATTAATAAATCGTTACGTTATAAGAGCCGCGAAGTTTCATTAGCGTCACTAATTAATTATGCGAAGAAATTGTTAGTCAACGATTATTTACGTTCAAGAAACATACGGTCTAATCGCTCGTTTATTTCTTTTTACGGCTTAAAAAAAAACCGCCGTTATTAACACGGAGTCGACTATTTCTGTAATTCAGGTGGGTTAAAGAGTTACAGATAATTAAGAGGAATCGAGACTCTATTTTAATTTTAATACGCGGAACGCCGTGCGCTGTGCATCTGCCTTTCATTGCTACTTAATTAAACTCCCGTAGTGGAATATGAGAAAGTCGCTTCATTGTTGTTAGATATGAAGAACGCGGAATAAAAACGGAGAAATAAAACTGCGCGACGAAAAGACGAAATGAACGAAACAAAGGCAATATAAAAACCAAAAAAAAAGAAGAGAAAAAAGCGATAATATAAATTACGATTCTGCGAGCCTCGTATTGCGAAAATTAACCCTTATGCATGCGAATTTCTTCCCTGTATGCAATCCTCTTTTTACAGTTAATCTTTTTCGTCATTGTTCTACCCCCGAGATTCGCAACGTTAGCGAACTTATCGCATTTGCTGTTGCGAATTTGTATACGTTCACAACTTTCTTTCTCTTTCCCCTTAAAAAATTCCCCTCATTTTCTTTCTTTCTTCCACTTATTCCCGCTCTCTGCAGGTTAAATTACACCAACAAACAGAAAAGTGTATTTACGAACGTAACGTGCAGGGCTCGAGAAGGCTGCGCTGCCATGGCACTACCTTAATCACGTTCGCGGCGCACGTATCGTATATTTACCCTGATGGTAAATACGCCATTTCGCCTTAGTGCATAACGTGTACAGATGCACGGGGCGTACATGGTGTGCCCATTAATCGCGATCAACACGAATGGAACTGGGTCGGCCAAAGTTTCGTATTATCCGCAGGATTTTCGCCTAGGGTCCGTCTTATAATGGATCTCCACAAACATTCATCTCGTCTGATCTTTTTATATTTTCAAACATAAAGCATGATTCATATAAAAACAGGCTTAATAACTTGATCCGTATAATAACAGAAAAAAAACGATTACTGTTGAAGAGACTTTACTGTGAGAATTTTCTCAAGATATTATTTATCATCATAAATTATGTATCATATCTTGTTACGTACAGGGAAGAATGGAGGAACTATGAACACCTACACTTGAACAATTAAATAAAGCAAACGTATTTATCAATTAATACACGCAAAGAATGATTTTGCTAAAGTATCTAAAAATTTATATACATACAGCTCTGAAAATAAATTTTGTTGGACTGTCAAAATAATTATAAGGTGCTCAAACTGATTGCTAGAATGTTACAACTTTTTGCAGCATTGCTCATCATGCTTGAGAGAGAGAAAGAGAGAGAGAGTTTCCTTTATACTTAAATTATTTTTATAGTCTAACAAAATTATTTTCTGATTTGTATTTACCTAAATTTTTATATACAGTAAACTCGTCCTTTACTTGTAGAAATTTTTATTTAAAACATACTTCAATTATTTAGCTTTAAATTACAATGTAATTAACATTCAAATTATCAATATAAACTATAATTTAAAAAAAAAACAAAATTTTTATCGTTCACAATTAGTTGCCACGTGGAACAATACTGAATCGAATTTGTCTTTTTACTTAAAATTATAGTGTTAAATATCACGCGAGGAATAATGAATACCAACTCGCGACGTCTCTTCCCTTTGTCGAAGAAGACTACTTTTTATTTTGACAACTGGTTGTAACACTACATTGCACGCAGTGCATTGCAACGTTAAAATAATCTGACAATACACGTAATTCTTGGTCCGTCATACATCTATAACTATTTAACACTAAAGGTAAAGGGAAGGCGATAATTCTTCCTCATTTCTTTTGCGCGCCCTCTCGCGCTTCCTTACGAGACTCCAAAGATCAGAAATTTGAATCCGAGTCTTAACATGTAGTTTATATTAATAGTATATAAATATTAATTATTATAGTTTAAAGCCGATATTTGAATAAAGACTTCTATCGATGTCGATTCCATTGTCATTTCTCACTGGGTAATTAATAAATAATCGTCAGCCTTTTTCCTTAAATGTTCGTAATTCTTTTATTCTCCTCTACATAAAAATCATCGAAGATGTACATATAATGATATAGGTATACTTTAAACGATGAGTTCTTTCGTCACGTGTATAATGCGACCGATTAGTCCATTGGAATTGATCAATCGCATTTGTCATTTTGTTTGACGAGAGATGGCGATTGGCTAATTCCAATGAACTAATCAGTCGATTAAATTAATCGGAATTGGTAAAAGTGGCCCTTAAGCGTATAATATCAAATGCGAGAAATGAGTGATTATCACTATTTTAATATACCGTAATAGTATGGTACGCTTTTTCCCCACTTTCCTCATAAATAATTAAATTATATATATTTTCGCAGAGATTTGTTGTCTTATATCCATGAAATAGATATATTTATTTATGGATAAATAAATAAATAATTAAATAAAATGTCAAAAATTTATAAACAGAAAGAATCAATTGATTTACAAAATTATTCATAGAGAGGCTTATTTGCTAACATCTTGAATTTATATGTGATTATTTATATGTATAATTCTCTATTATGACGGGAAGAAATTAAAATATTGTTGACATTGCTTTATAAATTTCAACTTCGCTTATTTATCGGGAATCGAAGTAACTCCATCTCGTAATAGTGTTACATTATCTAAAATTAACTGTAACAATTTCGAGTTAATACCCGCAAAGTTACATGATCCATCGTTCCCTCATAGCTAATGCTACAAAACCCGTCAAAGTACCTACGTGTCCCGCGCAACTTGTGCCGTCAGAGCACGAGCAAAGAAGATACTTTATTAGATTCTTTTTACATCGGCGCCCGCATCGCGTACGCTTGCAAAAAGCTTCGATCGCGCGCAAACAACGAAGCGGTTATTCAAAGCAATCAAGATGAAAGATTCACTCTGTAAATGCGCGCGAAAAGAGAGAGAAAGAGAGAGAGAGAGAGAGAAGTTTATCGTGCGCGCACATAGGAACAGACACATACACGCACGAATGAGCGTGAAAGACGCAAACGAGAGAGAAGTAAATAGAGACTCATAAAAACGCTGAGTAACTCGGGACCAATATAAAGCACGCCAAAGTGAAATCGAGCTTGGCACGTGAAGATCGAGCGCTTCGCGTCCCGAGTTTACAGCCTGTCAGTGGCTAGACCTTGACGAATGGCTGCGGAATTTGCTCGAATCGAATGGCCCCTGTCCTATTTGGCTCGCGGTCTTGGAAATCACGCAGTCCAAGAGAGAAAGAAAAAGAGAGAGAGAGAGAACTGAATTCCACTTCCGTACAGTTCTTCGACGGAAGTTAAATACCAGCTTCCTCGCTTTTTCCTCTTTTCACGTCATAGAAAAGTCCACGCCTTGATAATACTCTTGAAGCTTCCACAGGTATTTACTTCCAAGATGACGTTTGTCTTATTTACCTTGCCGTTGTGCTTTGGAGTAGACACGTACACGATCTCGTCAGTTTGGATGTGCGAGAATAATCAGAAATAGCTCCGACAATCACGTCGTACAGCGTGACAATGCGAGTTTGCACTAAGCCAGTGAGATTTTACACCCACAGCTTATAACACATTCGTGCCCTTTGATCAGAGAAGTACCAGCAGCTAGTGGCGTAACTCAATTTTCGACGAGAGCCAGTTAATGCACCCTCGATTACTCAAGCGACCTGAATTTATCGGAAAACGGGACCCTGGTGTAAGGAGCACCCTTCTTGCTCCAGCGGACATGCGAGGTGGATTCGTGATAGTAACCCGCACCTCATGTAACTGTAACCGGCGATAACACCGTAATCAACGTTTCTGTCCTAGGATCCGCATAATGCACGTGTACATTTCAGATACGTGTGTTCTGATCTGTGTAAATTTTAGATTCGTGTCTGTATTAATATTAAAGAGATTATTTTGATTGCTAGCCCATATTTAAACAACTATTTCAACAGACTATTTTTAATAAGCTATATTCGTATTTAGGCCACTCTGTTATTTTCTCTTTAAATAGTGACGTAATTAAATCAAATAAGGAAAGGGCTAATACATACATATGGTTGAAAATGAGATCTAATGCCTAATAATACTTTTATGTAAAAATTTTAAATACATCTTTCAGTTTTTTCAAACTGCGCGCCACTTGCTGTCGTACTTGAAACACAACCATAAATTGAAACTAAAATAATATAATATATCACAAAAAAATTGATTATCGATTTTTGATAATGTGTGTGATGCTACTAGAACATCATAAAATCTGTAAGGAACTTATTATTGCAAAAAATGTAACTAGGATGTTAATTAACAGTTTTGACACGATAACATTGATATTACAATCTGGAATTGCAAATTTTTCTAAAGTGAACAAGACATTTAAAATTTTATTCCAATTCGTTAATTTCATATAGGAAATAATAAACGAGCTCAGCAAATGAGAAAGCTGCTCATAACTTTATTGAGAAGAATTCAGCTGCTTGGCTGAAAACGACTTTCCATTGCGCTCGCATTCTGATCTTTCGTAATAATGTGCTTCCAGGATTAATTAACTTCCTTGATTCGTATTTTGTTTGATATCTTTTTCTTTAATCTTCAGTTCGTTACATGGTGTAAGAAGCTCTCAGAGACGAGAATAAACTTCATTTATTTTGGTGTCTTTTTATATGTATATAAAATGATTTTAGGTATTTAATGTACTGGAATGGTACTTTTGATTTCATCGAAACCTACTTACGAAGTAAATGAAATAAAATAATAAAAATTAAATAATTTTTTTTTTATAAGAACGTAAATCTATAATAATTTTTAATTATTCGCTTGAATAAAATTGCTAAGATTTTATATATATTAAACTAGGATTTGACTTAAAAAATAGTTATTTCTAATAAATTGTTTGTATAAAAATAGCAATCTTTTATAAAATTGACATTGTCTTTCATACATTTTCTACAATTTAATTTAAAAATGCTTAATTTAAAAACAATAAAAATCTTATTAGATCGTACACATGAGAACTTATTTTAATTTACAAGCTTAATTTAGAAGATGTATAATAAACAAATCTTGCAAAGGCACTTAGGCACTTTTAAATGTGCTAAGAAAATATTTACAAACAGCGCTACATCGTTATAGACCTACTTTATTCAGCCACTGCTAGGTGGAATCTAAATAATTCATATCTCTCATAAAATATGCCGTTGCATTGCAAGCTTTTAACGAGAACCCTTCGAAGAAGCAGCCTAACTCTTGAAAAATTGGCTAATTTCCTCAATTGTGTGTATATTCTGGAAATATAAAAAGATTTAAATAAAAGTAATAATAGTATATACTCTGGAAATACGAAAAAGAAAAGAATAATAGGGAAAAATTATGTTAAGATTTAAACTTACCAAAAATTCATTGCACTTTTTGACAATTTTTGCAAATAGTCCAAAATTTTTTGCAATGATAAAACGTTCTATACAAAAAAACTATTAGCGTCAGGTTTAATTTTTATTTGAAAAAACATAAAATATCAGTCAAATTTTTCTTTTCACATATTTTAAATTTTTTAATTTAAATTGTGAATATTGTTAAAAATGCTGATCTCGGCGTTGTATAAGCGTTAAATTCATAAATCGATTCAATTGCATATAAATCGACAGCGAATTTGTCGGAACAGACATTTCGATAACATTGTGCAATTATAATAAAAATATATATATAAAAATAGAAATTCCTGCTCCCCCCTTCCTTGCATTTGTTAATGAATACAAACTGGCGTGAACTTGTTCTTTAAATTAATAATGTAAACGTAATCTTTTCATTCCTGAGAGTATGCAAATTAACACACGATTGCATGTAGTAGCTTAAGTAATAATAAATTTTTAAAACTCACTGAAAAAGTATTTCAGTTTGATATAATGGTCAGTAAAAAAAGGATTACCATCTTTAACGTTTCGATTAAAAAATAGTTGTTTTCAGAGAGTATGTTTTTGCTCAGAGCTTTTTCCTTGGACCTTTCCTGATTGTTACTCGCGAATTCCACACAAAAGATAATTGAAATTGTTCGCGTGCGATATAGGATAGTTGGAACATTACAGTTGGGCGTACCAGCCGACTTCGGCAAATATTCCGCTCGTTGGTCGCTCTGGTGTACTCAAAGCTTGTGTCGGAGAAATAGTAGAAACATCGTTTCTAGCTACGAATGGATTTATACAAGAATTTGAGGAAATATATGCATATCTATTGTTTAAGTCCGGAAATATCTTTGTTAAAAGACCGTAGTCCCATTGATGTAAGAATAGTAAATGTATAACAGGAAGAATGATATTTATTTTGTAATTCCTTGAACATTTTATTTTTCGGGAAAATATGAAAAGCTAAGGTTGCGAGGAAAATTACGTAGAATATACGCGTTATTGCATGTAGTAATTATAAATTAAAAAAATACATTAGTGAATAACTGATAAAAAATATACAGCTAGGTAGTTTAACGTGTTTGTTAAATTTATTTAAATAAATTATCGAATTATTTAAATAAATGTTTCTATTTTAAGTGAATAAAATACGTCAAGTAAGTTATATTGAATATTGTTGTACTATGTAAAAATATTAACAAAGAAAAATGTTATGACAGTAGCATCGATAAATGATTACTAATTTTAGCCATAATAATTAATCTATAGCTAAATATAATTTAAAAAATAATAAAAGATTCTCTAAAGAATATAAATCATTAAATATAATAATATGATAATTAAATATAATTAAATATCAAATGTAAATAAATTATATTATTAATATCTGATATCTTGTTCATGAAATCATTCTATATATCGATGATTTTTTAAATATGTTTCCTTCATTATACAGCACACAAAATTATAAATAGGATTCTATTGCAAATTAGATTTTCTAAAGCGAGATTTAGCAAATCAAATTGAATATTGGAATTCTAAAACACCTCGGGAGGTACGAAATTGGTAACGGAGCTTTAACCTTTCATTTAAAGGACAATCTAACCATTAAACTTTTAGAATCTATCTTTGATCTTCATTCAGTCTTAATCCCCTTAGGCAGAGATTCTGTTACACTTACTTCATGATACAAAGTGAAAGGAATGCATAAAGCTGAGCTTAAGATTTTCGTATTTAGAGGAGATATTCCCTGATTTATATAACTCTTGGAAAATTTGCTTAAGCGATTGACTCGGAGTTTTAAATACTCAATCTCGGATAAATATTAATAGAGTCTTGTATTATAATTATTCCTACCATATGTATTGATTTTTCAATAAAAAAGAGAAACATCTTTTTATCATTACTTTATCGTAAGTCGAGCAATAACTGCATTATTTCTATTTTTTACAAAATCTAAAAAATTATTTCAAAAATGTTTTAGTTTCAAATAATATACACATATAATGATTAAAAAAATATCTTTTTGGAGTAACACGTAAATTATTTCTTTGTGATTAAATTCATTTATGATTTCTAAAACAGGATTTGTAATGCTTCTTCCATTTTTAAGCTTTAAAGACGAACGAGAGCACTCGAATTTGCAATGAATTTTACAGCGACCTAATTAATAATTCAATAATACACGTACCTTTTAATACCAAATCATTCTTTTTCCAACCGATATGAAGGAACGCGGAGAAAAAGCGTAATTAAAACGAGGTACCCCGATATCGTGAGCGCTGCAATTAATTTGCGGAAATATGGCATGATATTGATTAAGGCAGTGGCGGGATTAAAAGTAAATCGATACGTGACGGCCGTACACAATTCATAAAATGCCAATTGAAATGATCCAGATGGTATTGGCATTTTTTTAAGATATGTATCAAAAATCTTTCTATTTGTCAGGAGACCCTCAGCGATTCGTAAACAATGTCCCACGAATATTGTAGGTTCGACAGCTGCATTTACATGGCAAGGGAAATCTATTCCTAATCAGTATGCGAAAGCTATTGAAAGCTGCCCGCATATCGTACCAGCGTTCTTTTACACCGCGTTGCTCTCTAACCGATACAGCCCTTTCATAACAATATCGCATATTGCAAGATCTTTCATGAACGAGTTCTTGTTCACTCTAAAAACAAAAGGTAAGGTATATATCGCGCAAGCGTTGAAAATTAAATCGGCGTAAAATTGATATCGGGTGTTCACTTCATCTCTTACTGTACGCTTAATTAAGCAATTATATTTAATAGATAATAAATAGCTCTACTTAAAATCGAGAGTCCTCATAATTAGTGCACATAAAAAGGATAATATAATTTGACGCGTTTAATTAAAATACTAGAAACTTTCCTCTCGATAAATAGCACAGTTGGATTATTTATGATTGGAGTACTCATTAATGGCTAAATCGAACTTTAATCTAAAACTTATCATAAATGTATTTTCTGTATCTTTTTAATCTTTATTCGAAATTCGTCGTTAAAAGTTTCCGACCTATAAAGATCAGTTGCAAACTGTGCGAAATGCAAACTGTCACCTCCGATTTACTTTCTTACGATCTACTGCATTAGGAAGTTTTAGACGAAATTGTTTGTGTCCATTTTTTATCTATTTACATTTAAAAATCATTTTGTTTTACTTAAAGAAAAAATATAAAGGTGTACATATATTATATTTCTGTGCGAATTTTTTTTTTGTTTCAATTTCAATTTTCCAATTCCAAATATTTGATATAAAAAGCAAATATGGAGATATGGAATCCGCTTACAAAGTTAAACCAGATATGTACCATCATTTTGATAGATTTGCGTTTCTTTGAAACAAAGAGAATCTATGTATTTTTGAGAATTTCTAGTATTTTTTCCTCTATTATTTCAAAAATAAAAAACTCATCCTAAAAGCATCCAAACTTTTGTATCTCCGCGATTCGTGTGTGTGTAAATCATTTCTTTCCGCATTTTCGAATCCCAAGTGGGTTGTACCGAGTGAATGAACTCGCCTAAGTGCATGGTACGAAGTGGAGAAACCGTGAGACGCGTCGGGTGCGGAAGATGGAGGATGAAAAGATGCAGTACATGATGCCGGAAAAGGAAAAAGAAATACTCCCGCTACGAATGGAAGGAGATTCTGACTTCGCTCATAATACCGGTTGGCCCATTAAAGCTTACCAAGACTCACTAGTGTTCTTCTTGCTCGAATGCTCTCTTTTCTAGAGTCGAGCAAAAAATTACATCAGGACAGAGAACTTCGCGATGATCGTGGATTTTCTCGTGCGAAGAAGTTCGTACAACTTGAATAGACACGTTTAAAAGATTTGTCGTTTTAATACCGTTCTATCAGTGACAAAATATTATTTTACGAGATTTAAATAATGTTGGATAGATCAAAAGTAACGAATCTCTTGGAGTTTGAAGAGAATAAATCTTAATGTATATATTAATGTGTATAGATACATCGATTTTTCATTTATAAAAAATTTTTTAGCACAAAAAATCAGTAAAACAATTTTTTTTCATATCAAGAACAAGCAATGTTCATAGAAGTTTAAGGTATCATCAGGTGTAGTCTTTCAAAAAATGACTGAAATTGAAAATTTAGACTTACAGTAAAAATGAATGTTATATACATATAAAACAGTCTAATAAGGTCAATATTTGTATTTATAACAATACAATTTTATAATTTAAGTGAACATTTTCTTATTTTATCTTAATTTTTAAAAAAATATGTTTACTTATTGAAATAATTTTGATCCAGGTTCTAAATCGTCGCCAAACTCTTTATATTACCTTCACAAATATAATATAGAAAAATCTGTGACCTTTTTATAATTTTATAATTTTGTTAAAAATACGTGTAAAACATCCTTAAAATATTTAGAAGATCTGGACACGAACTCACATTAAAACTACTTGTTTTAGATTTTGTTTGACTAATTTCTGAATGACTCCTGTTTTTTAAAGGAAGTTAAATACGTTCGTTCGTTTCTCTTTTGATACGCGTACTAACATTCGCAAGAAGTCGCATTAGTTACGCTTCAAATGTGATTCGCATACTGATGCACTTACACGTAATACATCGTCCTTGGTGCGGAGTTTTATATTTTATGTCGCCCAAGTTGCACTGGTTTCCACTCTTAGCACGTAGTAAAGCACACCACTGCCCGAGAACCCTATGCGCACCTATACATTATTTTTACCTCGCGTGATTTATCGTCCCCACAGCAGTAATGGAACTTGCGAAGCCTGTCTGACACATGTGTAAAGGATTGCTTACGTATAAACATGGTAATATAAACATCAGATAGGCGTTATAAAAAAAAATGCACACGTCAATCGTCAGAACGACGTATTAACATCATAATTGATCGTTGGACTTTGAAATAGTTCAGTGCATTTGTAGAAATGATAGGGGTCTCCTTAGGATCTACAGAAAATTCCACCTGGTGTTTCAATGGTTATCGTACAGCTCTCCATTCCTAATACTGTACTATATCGTCCAAGGGAAGATACCTAAATGATACGAACACGGTATCTCCATTATCCGATAGTCCATGGAATCCCTTGGCAGCCATTTCGCCGGTCTAGCGCGCAACTATCACCCATCCATTGGAAGAAATTGCCAGACGCCTCGGGATAGTTGCGCACGAAACGTGCAGATTACGATACATCCAGAACGTGTTGCGCTCGCATAGGTACTTTGCGCGTGTTCTTGCCGATGGCTTTTGCGATACCGTTTGCTCTAGTTGTGTTCCTTCAGCCACGGCGAAAATTATGTAAATGCATTTCCTTTTCGAGTCCTGATGCGCGAGAGAGGCGATGAAGCGAAATGCAGCGCCGCGTCATCTCGTCGCGCCATGTTTCCGCGAATTTCATTTTTACATCAATTTTATCATCGATCATCCCGTCGCTCAGTCACTAAGATAGAATGACAAAGTGCACGCTTGATATGAGATATGCACACCGACAGTTCGGTGCGAGGCAATATAAAACGGGTAATATATTCACATATAACTATATATGCCAATTTTTGTAACATCTAGATATTTTAGACAATTATTCGCTGGTATAATCATGAGCAATAATATACTATTAAATCATTAATAATAACGTGACGAATTTATAATAATAATTATACGAATCATATTGAAGGATAAAGTGAAATTCATGCTATCAATGTTATGCGAGGGCAACGTGTAAGTTTTATTTACAATAGCTGCGTTCAATAGAAAAAGCAGCTTTGCAACTGTTGTAAAATTCTTGAATATGATTGGTTTATATTATACATTTAGATCCAATGAGGAACTAAGGGCAAGACCAATCATATTAAAGAATTTTACAACAGTTGCAAAGCTGCTTTTTCTGCTGAACGCAGCCATTGTTTCACTGTGGCGAAGATCGACGTATTAAATTGTCATCATTCAGTTTGCAATCAAAACATTAATAAAATATCGATCCATCGGATTGAAAACACGGATCGAAATTGCTTTATGAATGAGTGTGAAGATAATCGTCTCTGACATATAAATAGAACCTTTTGATCATGATCTTATATTTTTCCAATTTATATGCGAATAATAATGTTGCTCGCAACGTAACGTGATAACGTTTTGGTCTAAAAATGAAATATTGCATGTGCTGCGCATGATTTAATAAACTACTCGTACAGATTAAGTTAATAATTTCTGGCGACGTGATTGCGAGTGTCGAATGCGTTTCCAGCATTTGTGCGGACTGTGTTAGAATATAACATCATATAAATCATTTACAAATTAAGCCAATTAAATATCACGTTCCTGTTATCCAGAAGCTGCTCTGAGGAAGAAATTATTGTTTTTCTAAAAAGTACAAACGTTTTTTTTCCGTAGACCTCTATTATTTCCGATCTAGATAAAACCGTTCAGCTACCTCTCAATATTGCAGATGCAATCTATACATTTTGAACATGGAAAAGTGAAATGTATTCCGTTCTTCCTAGAAGATAGATTTAATTTTAGCTCTCTACTAGCATTCGACACAAGTGTATCTGATAGCGACGCTACCAGGAAATATACAACATCATATCAATACTCGCGGATGTCGAATGTTCTTTGAATATCTACGTGATTTATATTTGCAAACGTATCGGCATTTTAAGTCACATGCAGCTGCGTGTTACTTCGGTATGCATTGGCCGTCACGAGACACGAAGAAAAGATTAAATAGAAGGAAGCTGACGTTTCTATATTGGCATAGTAGTAAGCCTCGAAATTGCAAATGTTTATATATTTACTTATCAAATGTCGTAGAATAACATTGCAAGAAAATATGAGAAAAACATAGCTATGACAATTACGCGAAAGGAACAATTTTGTTAAAGTATCTAAAGATTTAGTTGGATACAAATCTGAAAATAATTTTGTTAAGTCATCGAAATAACTACATAAGAAATTCAAGCATGATGGGCAATGCTGTAAAAAGTCTCGACATTGTAGAAACCAGCTTGAGCGTCCTATATAATTATTTTGATAAGTCAATAAAATTATTTTCAGATCTGTAACTAATTAAATTTTTAGATAATTTAGCAAAACCATTCTTTCCGTGTATGTTAAAATATATTTAATCTGTACTAAAAACTATGGAAACGTGATGCATTAAGGAATTCACCTTCTAGACGTGAATGTTGCAACGTTCACTTTAAAATTAAATTCTGAATAAATTTGGGATAAATTCCGGAACTACTGTAGATTAGTTATATTTAAGAACTAAAGATGGAAATGTATGTAGTATGGAACATTAAAATATAGCAGCAAGGTAATCGGATCTTATATGGCTTAATGTACCTAATACGATCTACGTTGTTTGTGAGTAAAATTAAATTACATGACAAATTTAACAGATAGCATTAGTAAGTCATGCAGACTGACTCGATTGCATCTGTCTATTAAAAAGAGAATTTAAAGAAAATAGTAAAACCACTGGAACGTTGTTCAGAATCATGACCTAAATAAAATTAATTTGTCAAGATTAAGGACATTGGAAGTTGTCTCTCTAATTTTCATTTGTTACGTAAAAATAATTTTTTTATGCAAAAATGAAAGTAAGAGGAATATCTCCCATAGCCTTGACTTTGACAAATGTTATCCAGGTATCGATCTCACTTTCGCCTCTGTGTGTACCCATTGTTTAACTCGTTATGAGAGTAACGAATTATAGAATAGGCACACTAGCGGCTCAAGCACTATCGTTCGCACATGCAATCGTGCTGCATCCAGTAAAGGTTATTATCACGCCTTAACAACTAGATCTTTTATAGTTTCTGAGATATCTAGACTTAAAAGTCTAATTTGTGTAATAATTATTTTCATTAGCCCGAGTGGAAATGTATCTGTTCCAATGTTCTATATTAGGCCCCGTGAGGAAGGTCGTGGCACGCCAGTATCGGAAATCTAGCCGGGCGCTACCTAGTATTTCATTTAGGCGCTAGACAGAATTATACTGGGATGCCAAGATGGAAAAACTTAGAAATCCTATAATCAGAATTTGGCGAATGTAGACCAAAAATGACGGATAGAGAGAGATAACAGATATTGCTTTATCGTATGAATGCATGCGCAAAAAGAGTTAGAATACGTAACAGATAATACGTGACAATACCTAAAGAAACCAATCAAGTTGATCAATTGGCTAAATTGTGTAATTGTCATCTATTAATTTTCTCTTTGTCCGAGATTTCGGAACGATTTCTAATCTCTTTGACACAGGTTTTACTCATCTGCTTGTAGGTATCTATCTCTTTCTATTCTTCGCACTCGTTTTCCGACAATGTACGAAGCTATCCGAAGAATACCGAGTGGACCAAGGTAGAGAATCAATCAGAAGTTGTGTCCGCTTTCACCAAACTCTGATTATAGGATCTCTAGGAAAACTAGCCGGAGGCTAGCTAACGCCCGGCCAGGATCATAATAACCAAGGTAGAAGTATAAGGGTATTCTCTTGCGCATGGCCACGCCCACTGTTCAATCAAAATATGTAGCAAGCATACTTCATCATTAAGAAATTCGAACGTATGCTTTTAAGCATGTTTTTCAATTCGAAAAATTTTCCGACTTTTTTCAATCTGACTCATTTTTTGTCTTATGATGATAATTTCCGCATCCTTTAACCGCACAACATATTTTGAATGTGAAATCACTTGACTTTGCACTACAAAATTTATTCGGTATGTGCTGCACATATGTTGGTGACATGACGACCATATTATATTGACACGAACCGCTCCGGATATAGCCGAAGGCTGGTCGAATGTGACGGATGCTTGATACATGCGCAGTGGTCTATCACTGATTGAGCATATCTCTACCAGGTGATAATAACCATTTTTTAGTATAACTAAACTGTTATTCAATAATATGAAGTAAGAAGTAAGAATAAGAAATTGACCAATCACTGTCGATATATCGACGACAGTATTCTTCTCACAATCGACTGTGATTGGTCAATTTTTTACTCTGTTTTCTACTATATAAAACAGAAATTTTCTGCTTTAAAATATATTTTACTACTTTCCAAGCAAAGCAACTTTTACCACACCTTCCCCTTAGGGGTGCACGACTTCCGCGGGAAGCGGCTCCCACCTCACCTCCCTAACTGCTTAGGGGCGCACGACTTCCACGCGTAACGAGTTCTATTCCATTTCTCTTAAGTTGCTTCGCGTGGAAAGTCGGATACTCCTTGACAGGAGGGGAGGTGGGATGGGAGCCGCTTCGCGCGGAAGTCGTGTGCCCCTAAGAAGGGGAAGGTGGGGTAAAAGTTGCTTTCGTGGAAAGTAGTAAAATATATTTTAAAGCAGAAAATTTCTGTTTCATATAGTAGAAAAGAGACACCAAACTTTTTTTGTTAATAACTTTTTAAGTCTAAATATCTCAGAAATTATAAGAGACCGCCACCTAGTTGTTAAGTGCAAAGTTACTCAGAATCATGACCTTATCGAATCGAATTTTGTGTAATTTACGGAATATAAGACACAGGTATAGGTGGACGTGCCTGTAATTAAATCAAAGTTGTTATAATTAATCAAATCATCATAGAATCACTCAGTGGCGTAGTGAGAAAAATGTTTCGGAAGGGACTGTAGAATTCAGTTTTTTAAATGTTCTTTTTTATACCCGTGACACATTTGGTAAAACAAAAAAAGTTTCGTTTAAAACGTTAAATAAAAATGTAATTAATGTTGATTTATACAGGGTATTTGTAAACTTCCGAAACACCCATCATGAGTAGGTAGAGCGGACCGAACTGAGTCAAAAAGTCTTGTATCACTTTGCAGTTTGCGCAATAATTAATGAGATATTAATGTTTAAAGATAGCCGAATAAGCTCGTCCGCTCGGTCTACTACTACCGGAAGAACGGCCCACCGTCCCCACCGATCGCATGGCGCGCCAGCCGGGCCGCGAAGAGCGGAAATGGCCTGGCAGACGCGCCGTTCTCAGTGGTTTTAAAATATAAATAATATAATATTTTTTCGTAACTCTTTCTCTTAATTCAATAACATTAAGAAGTTATTCAAGAATAATAACCAACTGTGGCGTCTTCCCCCCAATTACCTTACATATGTATTATTACAGAATATAAACAGCTATAAACGTCGTTACCCTTCGATCATTATGCAGTCTTTATACTTTGTTCCAAGATAAAAAAACGCCCATTTAATGGATATTTTTTATTTACGACATGTGTCGACTTGAATTGAAATTGATAAAATGTTTTATTCGTATAAAAGATCAATACAAACTTACTTTTTTAAAAAAGGTAAAAAAAGGTACTAAGCACACGTGCTTCTCCAATAAAGTCTAAGTATCTCTCCAACCCAATTAATTATAGTTTTAATTTTTCTTCAAGGATATTCTTATTGATGGTCTTCTTATAACCCAAGTAATGGCAGCTTTAATTCTTTGTCAAAAATTATTATTCCTCTCAAAAAAAACTAATGTATCAAATGAAAAATTAAAACCCAGATGCTACAATCTTAACTAATCAAGTTAAATTCTATCAAATTAAAAAGTAAAACCCAAGTGGTACTATTTTTGTTATTTACTTAATTCTAATGATATGTATCATTCGTAAAAAAGATTTGATATCAACAATTGGCGCCAAGTGTCTTTACTTGAAAAAATTTTCTATTTAAATTAAATTTTTTCGTTTTATACTGTTAGTTCTTTAATTTTTTTCATGGCCTTGACAACGTACATCAATGTCAAAATCATCGGAGTTAACTCCCCTAAACAAGAGTTTTATCAAACTGATAACTTCTATTGCACATAGCACTCTCTAGAGGCATCATTCAAGTGAAGTATTGTACAGCTGAACTTTACTCGGTAAGACCTTTCCAACAATATAAGTATAATTCATTCCAATTTACGATTATCGTTTTGCTTCCCTTGTGAGTTATTAAAATTATTAACAAATACTAGCATATAATTTCGTTTGCCATGCACCGCTAGCGCTTGTTGCACACTCTCGCGCCAAAACACGCAACAGTACATTTGGCTAGCTTTGATATATACCATATCAAGTGAGCGACGAACATAATGAACATGACAACGGACGTATCTTAAAAGTTTCACATCAGGACTTTGCGTCGCAATATCTCCGCTCGTAGGGCACGTAGAAAAAAATTAAAGCACTTTTATCACACAATTTCAGTGAACACTATCGATTGAGCGTATGTAAAACTTGATTGATTCAGCCGTTATTGAGATCCAATAATCTCAATCGCCCGCAACTCGCGTAAAGAAATCACGATAGTGTCGTTGCGCATGGTTCAGCGCCGAGACACTACCGTGTCTCCTGATTTTTCATGTCAATAAACATGTTAATATGTTAAACTTATAATTTTTTTAAGAGTAACATTGGTCACTTCATTTTCTATTTCTCTAACATTTTTTTTTACAAAAAAGAGGAAAATATATATTTAGGCCATATTAGTATATGTGTAAAAAAGGAAACAATTCTGAATATTAAAAAATGATACATTTTCACATATTTACATGTGTACTCAATATGACCTAAATGCTACTTTTTTCATATCTTTAGTGCATCTATGTAAATATCTGAAAGTGTCTCATATTTGTTTAATACTCAGAAATGTTTCCTCTTGAATCTAATCACCAGTTTTCAATATTGACTCTTCAAAAAATTAGAAAAAATCACAAAGCTTAAGTAGACCGTATAGTCTTACTTTACTTCTGCCCACTAGAAAGGCTATACATATATCGATAAAAATATCCATAGATTGTTCAAGACATTTTTTAGCAAAATGGATAAAGAAACTATCCTTTTCCTGACAAAATAGTGTCGTCTCTAAAGGATTAATTTAACGTTGATGGTATTGTATTGTAATAAAAACGGAAGACTTGTCGAGAAAATCCGGAATATTAATTCGCAGTGATAAAAGATTAAGGTCGTGCTGAGCGAGATTAGGGCCAATCAATAGCGTAACGATCACGACCTTCGCCATCAGCGTCGTTGTTGGAATTGTCAGATGCGCCGAAGGGGCTCCACGTGTCCGATGCGGTGCAATCCGTCAATCAAACCGAAAACGATCGTCGGTAGAATCGTCAATGTTCGAATTTAGGTCATTGCAAAGCTCGCATGAGCGGGGATTGAACTTGCGTAAGCTGTCCTATAAGCCGGAAAAAATAAACAACGACGAGCGCTTTCGCGCGTCGGAAGCGAGCGAATCGGAAGCCGCGAGCGCTCTCTCTCTCTCTCTCTCTTAAAGAAAACACTGTCACAATCCTAATAAGAACGCACCCTTGCTCCCCGTGCTCTGGCAGTAACCTGTTGCGGCGACTCTATTAATAGTTCGAGTGCCGATAAAAATCCGATCATCCGACCTCGTTACGTTACCTGGTTACCCCAACACTTTCCTAACACACGTCTTGAAATAAGATAACCGGACCCCTATATGCCCCTACTAAGTTTTGCGATTTTTCTAATTTTTTTGCTGAGTCTAAAATTGGAAATTAGTGGTCATATTCAAAAGAGGGAATGTTAATAAAAAATATATAAGACATATATTCAAAGATTTATATATAGGTGCTGTAAAAATTTGAAAAAAAAGTAGCAGTATTTAAAATGTTTACGCTTAAAACATCTTTACAAAACAAATGTTTAATAATAATAGATATTTCAATTTTAAACGTTTTAGACTTTTTTAAATACATCGTGTTTTGTTTATTAAAAAAGTTTAAAACTAAAACATCTCTCTTTAAGTGTTTAAAAAACAAAAACAAAAACAAAACAATTTATTATTATATATTAAAATTAAATATAATAATAATATATTAAAATTGAACATTCTTTTATAAGTATGTGTACCTAATATGATATGAATATATATTTCTCCTTTTTCGTAAAAAATGTTAGAAAAATGGGAAACAAAGTGATGCACACAATATTACTTTTATATAAGATTATATACATTATATAAGATTATATAAATTCATTAACATATTGACATGTTTATCTACTCATTTTCACGATGCTTAACAAGTGAAGTAGAATCCATCTGGAATAACAAAAATACAAAAAAAGAACGTTACAATTGATGTGTACATATATTCAACATGTCTATAACTTGGCTATATCGGTTTTATCTTAGAAAGAATTTCCTTTCTTTGATTATAAACAAAACGTTGTAACAAAAATATAAATTACATATATAATAAAAATAATAAATATAAACTACATATATAAAGTATGAATACAGAGCTATAATAACATGAACTACTAAAATTAATAACTACTTTTTGACAGTTACGTACACTGAAAGAAAAGATTGGCTG